>NC_056733.1:53150767-53228267 GCF_019279795.1 Protopterus annectens
ACATAACACTGAACATATCCATCATGACAGCTTTGCATTACACATAATTGACATAGTCACCCCTACTGCGTGGGATACGTGCACGCCGCGGCGCACATTCCATATGACATCGACGGTATATGCCCATGCACATGTGTGCTGTGACACTATACATACATGGCCTATCCCCTGCTGTGGGGCTTCATTGTTCGATATCCACTGACAGCATCGGCGGTGGTGGCATTGTTCTGTGTTTGGGATCCCTATGGCGGACCTTGGGTTATCACGCCTGTGTACATGTTGTCCCACTGCTGTGCACACGTTGTCCACAGTCGTTGGTATGCTCCGCGGCTTAGCATTACATAACCACCTTTCACCACTCTCTGCCTAATGGACAGGTATCTTTACTTACACACATCGTTCACATACAGTGCAGATTAGTCATAATGATCATGCGTTACACATCAGTACATCTCGTGGGTTCGACATACCTTTCCGCCTTCGCTTCTGTATCGCCAATATCTTCCTCTCAGTATTTCCTTTCAATAGCGTTGTGTTCGTTATGAACATACGGTTTGAATATCCAGGAGTCTTCCTTTATTCGCCGTCACCTGAGGCATGTGGGTTCATCACGCCAATAGCTGTTCCTCGGTGTGTACTTATGCGCATATCACTGGTGATCCTCCTCCATTCGTACATTACCCGGGAAACTAGGCCATGGTTCATTCCTCGTGTGGCCGTTAGTTATTTGCACTACCTTCGTGGGGATGGTATGTATTGTGTAATGTTTGTGTGACTGCATACACTATGTGTGGTGTCAGGTACATTACGCTGTGGTGTTAGCCGTGGATTGTGTGTGTTGGGTATGGTATTCTGTTTGACATGTGGGTGTCCGTGTCCTGGCGGCATCTGTCGATGGCATTGTGCATTCAGATGTGTAACATAGCTGTTATATTCCTGTACACAATGGATGCAAGGATGCATCAGCTGCTGCTAGTGTTTCCCACGCGGCTTGTGGCAGGTATGCCGCTGTCATTGACTGTCTGTATGTTTTTGCTGCGGTTTTACCTGTTATCCCTTTGATATGTGCGATGGGGTATATCTGTGGATGTGGGTGACGGGTACGGGGTGTGGGTCTTGCATTTATACATACAAGATATGCTTGTGTGTGTGCTCCATCCCTGCTTGGGGAGCTGCAGGTTACCTGTCTGTTGTTCTGGGAATGTTTGTTTTGTTGATGTCGTGTGGTGTCGGTATCGCCTGCATGTGTGCTTCCTGCACGTATTCCTCCTTCACATCGGTTATATATCTGCGGATGTTCGTCCGTGCCTACTATCCATTGGCATTTTGTCACTGATAGTTACGGTGATTGTGGTCCTATACCTGGGACAGCCTGTATGCTACCGGTAGCCTCCTATTCGTGTGCCGCTTGCTTACTTAACGGTCGTGGAACACACAGCGGTATTTACGGACCGTAAGTGTTCACGATCGGTGCCGGATAGCACATTCGTATTTTTGCCGTACATGCCTGATGCTGTGTAACGTTGCCGACGTATCGTGTTGAGTCTACCATATGGCCGCCATACATACGGTCATGGTTTGTACATGCGTCCTTTGCATCTCCTGTTGGCTATGGCCCTGTGGTACATTCTGGGACATTTCCGCTTTGTATCGCTTTTCGCCACCACGCATAGCCACTGAGGAGATGTCAGTACTACTTTGTGGGTACTGCTGTACATACGCCTATGGTTCCTGTACTGTATGCCTCACGATGTTATTACACTCCGCCTGTGACATGTCACCTACATACACATTTTACAGTGGCACACATTACACACACACAGCGGAACACACGACAACCTCACCTCACACATACACATATTGCCGCCATGGCTCTCAACCTTACATTTCCAAAATGAGGAACACAAACATTACTAATGTGGAACAAATGGGCATAATGTGGAACACATACTAATGGCATACTAACAACTTCAGCTAAGTAGGTCATAGGATGGTTAAAATATGCTGATTTACTTACAATGAAGAACCTTTAATGAATTACTATGATTAATTTCTATTTACCAGGATGTCATTTAAATACATTCCTAACAATGAATGTTTGACAGACATTTTCAATGTGGAACTTTGAGGAACTGCGAGGAACATGAACTGTTTTAGACCCCAAATGAGGCACGCCTCATAATGACGTACACTTGACTGGTAATCTGGTATGCTTGCCGCCAGACCGACGGTTGCACACAATACCCACGTTGGCACGCCGGGCGGCGGCGTACCTCCGCACTCATATCCTATGGATATGACACGCATATCCCGCTACTGTAACGTGGACTGGTGATCATCCCGACACGCGGATATGTATTGATGCAGGTTGACATTTCCATGGCTGGCGTTCCTGCTCTGCCCACCCTCCCGGATGATCGGGTTGTCGGTCACTATGTTTACTATGTGGAGATTTCGCCTTACTTATCTGTGAACTTGCATCCCTGGGTTCCATATTAACCTGTTGTACTTTATATCTGTGTATGTGTACATATATTTCTACATGTGTACTGATATCTATTTCCGTATCTGTGTATGCACATAAGTACATATGTGGTCGACTTGGCGATAGTGGCAGCATCTGGCTACGCGTGCTGTAGAACCGCGTGCGGTGAGGTGTTGGCGTTCCATGCTCTGCTGGCTATTGGGTGTGCAGTGTTTGGGTGGTGCCTTTGTTGGAGTCACACATAGGTCCGGCCATATGGTACACATTACGGGCGGACATGTTTGTGTGGCGTCCATTTCACTGTGTGTGCAGGTAAGGAGGTGTCAGTCCATGGGGCCTACGCTGTCAAAGTATGTGCTATGCGTTCCCTCTTTGCCAGGGCGTAGGCATATTGGGTACGCCTCCGTCTACCTACTGGGGCTGGCACAGCATGTTCATGGCGCTGAACGCCCTGTGCCTGTGCTTGCCTTGGCAGTTGTGGTGGGCTTGGTGGCCCTACACCATTATGTCCCTGCAGCAGCTGTTTCCGCAGAATCATATTGTGTAGCATACAACATACTATGAATATGTGGGCACATGTGCCTGGAGAGTACTGCAAGGCTCCACCGGATGTATCCAAGCACCGGAACTGTGATTTCAACATCCCAAACACACGCTCTATGATTATTCTGGTTTGTGCGTGTGCCTCATTATGGCGTTCTTGCATGTGTGTGTGTGCATTTCTGATGGGTGTCATTAGCCACGGCTCCAGTGCATAGCCAGCATCCCCCACAAGGTGACCTTGTGTGATGTCCCCCCTGGCGAATACCTGATACAGCTGTGAGGCATGCCAGATA
Source organism: Protopterus annectens (assembly GCF_019279795.1). NCBI lineage: Eukaryota > Metazoa > Chordata > Ceratodontiformes > Protopteridae > Protopterus > Protopterus annectens. The sequence continues at coordinate 53,154,089 of NC_056733.1, forward strand.
TGGGAGTCATGGTAGCTTCCAGGGCTGCCAGCACACACATCCATGATAATGCCCTGCGCATTGCACACGACCTGGCAATTGATGGAGGGGTATCCCTTGCGGTTTATGTAGCGTCTACCCTGCTCCCGGCGGTGACTTGATTTCTATGTGCGCACAGTCGATCGCACCCAGTACCTCCGGGTATTGTGCCACACGGTGGAAGCGGCGATATTGCTAGCCAACTCCTCCTGAGATCTGGGGAAGTTTATATACTCATGGGCATGTAACATGGCATCCAGGAACTGGTGTAGTACCCTAGATGCTGATGCCTGTGAGATACCCATTATACCCCGGTTGGCCTTTGGAAGGTACCTGTAGCCAGTATTCGCAAGCTCACACATACCTTTGTGTCCACTGGGATGGGCTCCCCTCTGTTGTGTCTTGTTCTCAGGTGTGGCCGGCACAGCTCCACTATTTGCTGTAACGTGTCCCTGTCCACCCTGTAGCGCTCTACTATCTCCAGGTCTTGCAGCCCCTGGTAGGTCACCCTTGGTCTGAACACTCTCCTTCTCCTGTGAGGCCTACGGTAGTTGTCGGCACCGCCCTCCGCAACTCCGTCTGTCTCTGCCACATACCTATGCATCACGGCCACGGCGGCACCCACCATATACATATTAAAAGTTCCCCGTGTGTTTACACCCTACGGTGTGGCGTTTGGGAAATCGCGCTGTGTGTTGTGTGCATTCACACTTTATACTGTTGTGCTGTATACCCGGTGATGTCATTGGGTGTGTCTGTGCAGCCGTATCCATGGATTATTTTCGGTGTTTTACGGTTGCAACTGCAACGGTATTGCCTTTAGTGTTACATTACAGTTGCCTGCATTGGCTTAGCTTTGCATCTTACATTACTGCATCCTGCAGGCACATGGCATATGATGCATTTTATCTGCAGCCGCAGTTATGCTACCTCTGTACTTGGCTGTGGTATTTCGGTTCTTTGCTCTTTGCATTTCTACTACATCCCCTACTATCTTTGCATTCATATGCCTCCCCTTTCCCGTTATGCAGGAGTCTGCATGCAGAGTTGTCAGCTGCCGCCGTTTGCCCTTCCTGGATTGATTGGTGTTGATTGCTCATTACGGCTCCAATTACACTGCTTCCGCATTTCCTCATATTCTCCGCATTACCTTCCTATATCCGTGGTTGTTGACGGGGAGGCCGTCACATGACTGGGTTGGGGAACGTAGTCATCCTCGTGCACATGCATCTGTGTGCGCATTATGTACTCTCAGCGCATCTATTTCCTCACACGCCGGTCCTGCTGCTGTGATGTGCATTGTACAGCCCAGGTTTGCTGGCCTCCAATATGCTTCCTCCTACAGTGGCACACCCCTCTGCGATTGACATGTATCTCGTGTAGGCCACTCCTCGGTGTAGTACCACTGCGCCATTTGCTCCATCCTTACACCGGCGCCAGCTTTGCGATTCACTATTATCTGCCTCATTTGCATGGCATTGACTGCTAATACATGGTTACGGGCGTCAACACTGCCACCACTCCTTGACAACCCTTGCGCTGGGTTGAGGCTTTCCATACATAGTATGGTGTGTGGTGGCTGTACAGCTGATGTGTATTATACAGCTCTTTTAGGACATTGTCATATTATTTCATTGCTTTGCACCTTCTGTACACATATCCGGGGTTCTGCTGTGGTTTCTACGCATGACATTTTTGTCATTATTTACAGTTCGTGCATGTTTTCTTTGGACATTCTCGGTGCCTTTCGCCATTGGCATATTGCACCTGTATGATACCTGACGTTGACAGCCTTCCGTTACTCCTTGGTCATGTTTGGGTAAATGTAAACCGCTTTTTTCGGGTTTACATTGCCGTCTTACGCTACGCATGCCCCACTTCGTGGATCGCTATTTGCCTTCATTTGCATGGTGCAATACCGCACACAGTGTGATTAGCATACCTACGCCGGGCGGCGAGTCCGCGACGCCGGTAGTGCACGTGGGATTGCTTCATACCTGAATCGCTCGGTGGCCATATTTGGCTTTATAATGCCGACGCTATGCTGGCACCTGGCGCAAGGTTCATGAATCCCGGGGAGGATCTTATGATGTTAGGGGGGAAGTTAGGAGACCAAATTACAGATGAGAGAACTGATTTGAAGGCTCAAACTCAATGCTGCAAATGACAAAGGTCTCAATGAACATATATCAATAATGTCTGTGTTAAAACTTAAAGCTGGTCAACTACTTTGACATTTTAAAAGCTTTTGTAAAGTGTATTTTTTGTAAATTTTTTATACATGTCAAAGTAGTGTTTTATCTTAACTGCAGTTTGTTTATTATGTAACTGCTCACTTATATTTTGCTTACTAGATATTTTAACATTTTATGGGCTTATTTTAATTTTTTGCCATCACTTCAAAATTGTGCTATTTTTCCCATGCTGTGTTTTTACATATTTGTATACATTTTTATATTCTCATTTTTTTATATTCACATACTGTTTTTTGATTCTACACTTATGTAATTCAGACTTTGAATTTCTGTTGCACTTTGGTTCCTATTCCATCCATTAATTGAGTACCTCGCACTTTAAGCAACAACAAGGAGTATTTTTTTTACTATTTGAATATGAACATGTGACTCTTAGAGTTTACTAAACTTCTGATGAAGTCCTGTAATTCGGCTGAGCTACCTCTGTTTTTACACTGTAGTTTGGTTTTGATGAAGGAAATGGCTACGCCTTATTATCTCACAATAACCGAAAATAATAGTATTACAAATGATGTACTGAATGTAATTTAACCAGTCATGCAGCATTATACCGTGTTACTGTAATGTGTCTTTACTCATCTCTTTGTTCATATTTGGAGCTTTTCTCTATGTGTTTCCCACCTGTTTAAATAGGCCCAAGCTCAGAAACACACAGTGGATACATACATAAAGATATATATATTATATATATATATATATATATATATATATATATATATATATATATATATATATATCGTTCTCTGTCTGTTAGCAAATGCTACAGTTTCAAAGAACAAATTTAGTGAAATTGTGAGGATCACGAATAAAAGTAGGATGCATGCATGTTTACTTCTGCTTTTATACACACAGGGGAGGCTAAATGCCGAAGCATACATGCATGACAGACACAGAACGATATTTATTTATACACACAGGAAAGGAGAGGATATGACAATGGGAATATGAGCAGTTAGCTTCATTGATAATGAGCAGAATGCAACTTTAGTTACATGGTTGATTTGGGATCAACTTGGAAAGCTGTCACCCTGTATAGAACAGGGAATGCCTGCAGTCACATGGAAGGAAGCTATTCTTCTTAGGATATTATTGGGATATTGAGCTTATTACATGCATCACTGGAATCCTAGCAGTATCATTTTATACCTTAATTCCCTAACTGGGACATGAGAGTACTTGCATCACTGAAGACCCCCTCATGCTTCTTTTTGGATACATGTGTACTCCCCCACATGCATTGACAAGGGCTACCATCACTACTTTGGGTCACCATGTCTGTACATACGGGGGAAGTATGCATGTGTGCACTGGCTGCCTGCATCATGACAGGCCTACATGTTCCCCCGAGGCCCTGTCATCAGAGCAGCAGTGTAAGCTGGATAAGAATCAACTTTTCTACCCCCCCCCCACCTCAATGGCCATGTTCCATCTTCCCTGCCTGTTCCACCAGCTGAACTCAAGTTACATGTACTACAGTCTGGACTTTACCCCTACATGTTACCAGCAGAGGCTTAGAAAACTTAGTTTTGACAAACTATATATCATTAAACATTCATACCTCTATATCATATTTATCATTAAACAGTCATACCACTATATCATGTGCAGCACTATGCTGTCTGTAAGGAAGGTTTGTAGCTAATACTGTATTAATGAATACTCTGTGGTTTAGCTGAATTATATTGTTTAAATGATGTTGTGTTCATTGCTGTCATTCAGTTACATTCCTTTATTGTATTTTTATTTATATTTTGAAAAATCCTTGTGCCTCTAATGAGCTCTTGGGGCCCACTATCCTTGCTGTTGGAATCCTAGCTGGTTATTAAACTTTCACTAACATATGACTCTCCCAGATACATAATTATGTGTGAATCCAGGTAGAAGAAGCCTTTTATGCTTCCCTTCTCCTAGATTATTTGTCTAATCAGTGATCTAATATCAGCCATGCCTCCATAGGCCCACACTCCTTAAATTAATGCTACCTGTCATACCCCACAGTTGGGCTAGATAGTGCTTCTGCAGTCCACAAACACAGATACAGACTACAAACTTGCATGATACATTTTACTGATAGTATAACACTGTTTCTTATAGCTCCCTGCTATCCCAGTTATTGGACTGAATTGTTTATATGTGCTACCTTTTATTACAGCATTCTGCTCCATGAAAGCAATTGTTCTCTATAGCCAAGCAGCTGATTGTGAATACTAAAGCAAAATGAATGTAATGGACACCTCCACACACCCACTACGTATTGCTTATCACTCATCACCCCATTGTCTATAGCTGCTTTTTATCTCATCTTCCATCATATAAAGATACTAAGCTCCCTTCCCTGCTTCATACTATTTTACTGCATCCTTGGTTATGCTTGCACCCACTCTACATGCACACAATGTCATTTTAGTCATCCCTTGTCGTAACTGAATCATGGTGCAACTTTTCACTGAGCAAAATCACTTAGCAGTCACCAGCAGTCTGCATAACCCATTTGCAGCCTCACTCTTTCAGTACAGTTCATCCACCTATGAAACTAACATACTTTCAGCCCACTTGACTCATCTTTATATATAACATATATGCAGCACCCAGCTCTACAGACCTGTCCACTAAAACCTCAGTAAAATAATAAGCAGTAAGAATTATGACCTCACAAGTAAACACAGATTTACATAACACTTACAACTGCTAATACAGAAGACCTCTAAATAAGTTGACCTTGTCTGAAGCCTGGGTCAGTACTAATAGTCCTGTCACTACTGTAGTTATTATTGAAACCTGGCTTAATCCAGTCTACCTACCCTCTTTATATCTATCTATATCTGTATCTATATCTATATCTATATCTATATCTATATCTATATATAATCTCTCTCTCTCTCATATATATATATATATATAGATCTAATCTATATATATATATATATATATATATATATATATATATATATATATCTATAGGTCCCTATCAGTTGATCGAGTTTTCAGAAACTCGAAATCCATATAATACAGATCATATGATTGAGTTTTTGAAAACTCAAGGCTTTGGAATGGAGATCATGGTACAGTGAGGATAGGGAAATTTACCATTATCCTCACTGTAGTACAATCTTGGAGTTGGTATATATAATTTGCAGGGGGTGTTGAGGGTGAAGGGGTGCTTGCCTCCCTGCAAAAACATAAAAAAGGTAGATTTTTATGTTTTTTTTTTTTTTATGTTGACTTTTCGTAAACTCGATCATATGGTCTCAACCATATGAATTTTGAGTTTCTGAAAAGTCAGTCATCTGACATAGACCCATATATATATATATATATATATATATATATATATATATATATATATATATATATATATATATATATATATATATATATACACACACACACACACACACACACACACACACACACACATACATATGTAACTTTTTAACAAGCACAGAGGTGGTTAAAGAGCAGAGGGGAAGACTTCCATAGCTGAGAAACGCCAGTGTCACCTGATAAATATATCTTGACCCACTGCACTATGTGTTAGCATGTAATAGGCAATTACTTAAAACACCTCAAAAGTGTATTTTACATGCCTCTTCCCATTCTCATTGAAAACCACAGGCAACATGTTAGAGGGTATTTCTTAACTATTCTGATCCCACATCTGTGTTCTACTTGATTGTGCAGTGTAACCTAACACCGAAGAAATGTAGATGTTCTTCGTGTTTCACTGTTGCAGTCATTACATTTGGGGTAATCTGCTGGCAGGTTGCCCTCAGTCGGCCTAATTAACAAAGTCTTGGGTCCTGTGTCGGTTGCTGTCTCCTCTTCCATGACGTCAGGTTTTCAGGGGTATAAAACATGCAACCGATGCCATTTTCATCAGTCTTTCTTGCCGTGCGGTGCCTGAAGCAGAAGCAGTTTGCAAGTGCCGGTCAGCCGACTCCTGAAATTTTCATTTTCGAGTTTCAGAACCGAAGCCTTCAACCTAAAGCTAAGTACCCCATTGGGGAAACATTTTCTTGCTCCTTACCGATGTCAGTAAAAGTTGTTAATTGTATTACTTGTGGGAAGAAAATACCTCATAAGGATTTTCATTTGTACTGTATTCCTTGCCTAGATCCTGACCACAACGTGCCTTGCTGTCGGTTTTGTGCTAAATTTAATCAACGCACTATTAAGCATCGGTATATTTTTGCATCTAAATATTTTGGCTCAAGATTTAACTCCAGAAATGTCATTGGTTAGCAATCTGACTACTGGAATACACAAAAAACGCAAAGAAAAAGACAGAGGCAGTCCATTGAGGTCCAAAACCGATGACAAAGCTTCTCCTAAGCCAGTCTCCGGTTTGCCGGTACTTAGTGAGACGCTTTTGCAGCCCCTGATGCCCGCTACTTTTGATTCGCAGGCCTCTACTGAGACCCATTTGGAGTCCGGTATGCCGCGAGACACTTTAAGTATTGAACCCGCTGATGTCTCTACCTTAGATGGGTCTGGAGCCGCTGAGCAGGCACCAGCTTCTGAGGGTGTTTTCAGGCCTAAAGATTTGTATATTAAACCAACGCCATCTTCAAAACCTAGGCCAACATCAACTTCTAGGTCTAAAAACCGACACTTGGGCCACGTGCACAGGCCCTTATGCCTAAAAAACAAATTATCAAAATGGCTGAAGATTTAATTACCTTGATCAGGCCCCCCCCCCCCCGCTAAAAGGCCTAGGCAAGGCACTGATTATGAATCATCAGATCAGATTTCCATTTCTTCCGATTCCTCTTCTGATCAGGAATTATCTATTCCATTTTATGAGGCTCTGATGCAGAAGAATCCATCCCTTCTGCTTATCCTGCTGAGGATTTTTCTTTTGGAGAAACTATGCATACCTTAAGGGAACATTTTCACTGGGAGAGTCAGGATTTCTCAGAATCTAAAAAGAGGCTTAGGGATTTCCTTCTTCTTACTCAGCATAGGCCTTTGGCTATACCTCCTGTTCTAGACATTGTTGATGATGTTTTCTCAGAATCCAGCATGACTCCTGATTCCCTGCCTCCGGCTCCTAGTAAGCCAGGCAGATATTACAGGGTTCCTGACTCCCACAAATTCCTTTTTAAAAACCCTACAGCTGACCCTGAAACCATTTCTCAGGGTCCCAAGGGTGTTAAGGCTTCTACTGCTAAAAATCCTACCCCTTTTGATAGAGACTCCAGGGTACTGGATAGATGGGGTAAGAAGGTTTACACGTCAGCAACCTTGGCAATCAGGGCTTTAAACTATCAATTTCATATGCTTAAATATCAGCAGCATGTCATGGGCTTACTTAAACAGAAAATGATGTTGATTTCTGACTGTGTGGAAAATAAAGATTTACAGGATTTATTGCATTCAGGTGAACAAGTTGGAAAGCATACTTTGCAATGTGGTTTTGATTCCTCGGAGGCCTCATGCAGGGCAACTTTAACTGGATCTGTGATAAGAAGGCATGCTTGGCTCAAGGAGCAAAATCTGCCTGATCATGTTAAAGCAAAACTGTTGAATGCTCCTTTACAACAGGACAGTCTATTTGGTAATAAGGCAGAAGAAGTTTTGAAAAAGATGGAAGACAAAGCTAAATCTATGCAAACTGTAAAAGATTTCCTACAAATGCAGCCGCCCAGGTTCAGTAGGCACTGGCCTACTAAGAACTGGTCTTTTCCAGTACCCACCAGAGCCACTCAGGTCAAACCCAGACACTCCAAAGGCTCCAGGTTTCAGTCACAAGGAATTTACAGAACAAAACAATGGTGTGCCTCCACCTCCAAATCTGGAAGTAGCAAGGCACATCCCTACGGTAAGCAGTCTCAATGACTTTCCTCTGCCATCACCAAGCACTTATCTTTTGGCAGCCCCTTTGGGGGGAAAACTGGCACTTCATGCACAAAATTGGCATCTAATAACCCAGGACAAATGGGTTTTAAATATAGTATCCCAGGGATACAGATTTCATTCCCACACATTGCCAGTCCCAAACGGATGGCCAGATCTGCCTCCAAATCAGTGGGCAGAAGCCCAGAAACAAGTTATGTCACTCATGAATATGGGGGCTATTCAACCAGTACCAGAAAAGGAAAAAGGACAAGGTTTTTATTCAAGACTTTTCCTGGTACCCAGAAAAAACAAATCATGGCGTCCAATTCTGGACTGATCCATTCTAAATACATTCTTGGACATTCCAAAATTCAAGATGCTGACTCTACAACAGTTACTGCCTATGCTAGGCAAGGATGCCTGGCTGTTAACTAGACTTAAAAGAGGCTTACCTGCATATCCCAATCAGGGAATCTTGCAGAAGATACGTCCGTTTCAAAGCAGGCTATTTGCATTACCAGTTCTCTGCACTGTCCTTTGGCTTATCTACTGCACCCAGGGTCTTCACAAAGTGCCTGACACCAGTAATTGCATTTTGCAGACAAAGAAACATTCAAATTTATCCTTACCTGGGCGATTGTCTAATTCAGGCAGAAAACAAGGACACTCTTCTAAAACATCTGTCATTTGTAAAAGGCTTCTAACTTGTCTGGGGTACACCATAAGCAAAAAGAAATCACAACTGGTACCCTCTCAAATAATTACATTCCTGGGTGCAAGCTTGAATACAACTGCCCAGATGACTTACCTTATGCCAGAAAAACAAATTCAATTGATGACTTACTTCAAACAAGTGGCCACAAAAACCCAGCTACCTGCAAGACAAATTCTGCAGGCCTTGGGGTTCATGGCTTCCTGCATTCTAATAATTTCATATGCAAGACTGCATATGAGGAAACTTCAGTGGTACCTAAAAAGCTTATGGAGTCAACATTGTCACAGCCTGGAAACAATGATTCCTATCATTCCTTGCCTGCAGCAAGAGTTCGTATGGTCGGCAGAGGCCTGTCACTCAAACAAGGGACTGTCATTCATTCCACCCCCTGCCACCCAAACCCTGACTACGGACGCATCATGTTATGCTTGGGGGGGCGCATATGACAGGGAGATGCATTCAGGGCCAATGGAGCCCAAATCAAATGCACCTACATATCAACCAGAAAGAGATGCTAGCTGTACAGAATGCTGTGACAGCCATCAAGGACTATCTTCATCCAGGACAACTACTGATAAAGACAGACAACACCACAGTCATGTGGTACATAAACAAGCAGGGGGGTACCCATTCCTACCCCCTTTGAAGACTAGCCATGGCTTTGTGGAACATGGCCTTGACTTATCAAATACATCCACAAGCTCAATTCCTGCCAGGAAAGCAAAACACTCTGGCAGACGAACTAAGTAGAAATCTTATGGACCCACACAAATGGAAACTGAATCCACGAATCTTCAGCATGTTGACACGCAAATGGGGGAGCCCAGACATAGATCTTTTTACCTCACCCCAGAACTATCACTTGGACAAATTCTGCACAAGAATTCATCACAAAAAAGCTTGGAAAGTGGGCGCTCTATCCTTCAGCTGGAAAAACCTATCAGTCTATGCCTTTTCCCCTCTGCTTCTGCTCTCCAAGGTCTTACTAAAAGTCATAAAGGGAAAACCAAAAATGATTCTGATTGCTCCAGACTGGCCTCGCCAGCACTGGTACCCATTCCTACGCAACATGTCACACCTTCCTCCATGGTACCTGCCTCAGACACCTTATCTACTGTCTCAGCAGAACTATCAAATTCTGCACACTCAGCTCCAAACTCTGAATCTTGCAGCATGGCTAATCAACTAATTTCACTGGTTACATCTCTCGGCAAACCTGTGATGGATGTCATTTTGCTGGCTAGAAGGCCTAGTATTAGAAAATCTTATGCTGATAAATGGAAAAGATTCTGTACCTGGAACCAAGCACAAGGAATAAGCACAGCAATGCCCAATGTTCTTCAGATTATGCAATATTTAACTTAGATGCTTCACAAGGGCCTATCTTTCTCTTCCATAAAAATACATACCTCTGCCATTTCAGCTCATTGCAACACAGAGCCTCCCCTCTTTTCTCATCCCCTGCTAAAGCAGTACCTCAGAGGAGCCAAAAATTTAAGACCTCCCAGGAGAGCACCAACTCCTGCATGGGACCTCAATTTTGTGTTGGAAAAGCTCACCCTACCTCCCTTTGAGCCAGCTGTTACTGCTGACATAAAATTTCTCTCTTGGAAGACAGCTTTTGTTTTAGCAGTCACTTCAGCTAGAAGGATTTCAGAACTACAGGCTCTCATGGCAGTGGAGCCTTTTATTATCTTTTACCCAGACAGGGTGGCACTCAGGACCAATCCATCCTTTATGCCTAAAGTGGTATCTAGTGTGGCTCTTAATCAGTCCATTCATCTGCCAACTTTTTTCCCAAATCCACAGAACAAGGGTGAGTGAATTCTGCATTCATTGGATGTACACAGACAACTAAGAAAATCTGAGCAATTACTGGTGGCATTTGCTGCAGGGGCAGAAGGAAAGGCTATTTCAAAGCAGACTATTTCAAAATGGATAAGCCATTGTATTAGTTTCTGCTACATGCACAATGGTAAACCTGTTCCCAAGGGGATCAGATCCCATTCCATGAGGGCTGCATTTACTTCTGCAGCCTTTCTCAGAGGGGTTCCTACCAGAGACATTCTAGAGGCTGCTACCTGGAGTTCAGTTCATATGTTCTCAAAACATTACCATTTACCTCTCTTCTCTAAATCCAGAGCAGGCTTTGCCACTGCTTTCCTGCAGGGCCATATAGCTGTTTCTAATGCTGTATAATTCCATCCTCCCAACCAAAGCTTTGGGATTCTACCCAAATGTAATGACTGCAACAGTGAAACGCGAAGAACATAGTACAGTTATATACACTTACCATAAATGTAGATGTTCGAGTGTATTCACTGTTGCAGTCCTGGTTACCCACCTGCCAGCCCCCTGTTTTTCTCTTACTATACCTCTTCTTTCTTTTACTATGCTCAAAAGCCTTTTTGGTGTATTTGCTTTTATTTGGAGGTGTATTTGTTGTGTTCTAAATTACATGCATATATATGTGTGTGTATATATATATATATATATATATATATATATATATATATATATATATATATATATATATATAAAATATATTTTGATCCCCATGTGGGGGGCACCTGACATCTGGGCCAACTGAGGGCAACCTGCCAGCAGATTACCCCAAATGTAATGACTGCAACAGTGAATACACTCGAACATCTACATTTATGGTAAGTGTACACAACTGTACTTTTTCCAGCCTTAAGGGTAGTACACACTTTCCTTAAGGAAGAACAAATCAACAAAGAGGGAAACCCTGTTGTACAGGAATGACTGCTCTTGATATTGGCATACAAATTACTAAAATAGGCCATTGTCACAACTTCTTATGTAAGATCCGTGTCAAGATTGTATTGCCCATGGGTGCAGCACTAAGCACATGCTTTCAGAAACATAGATAACATCAGATTATTTTGTTTCTTACCCAAATTAAGCGTAAATTAAATAAACCACCTCCACTCTTGGCCCGGTCTCTTCATTTTTCTCACCAGCCTAACAGCAACAGCCTTTCAAAAATATTCCATGAGTGATTACTATCTAGTCCCCACCATCATTACTTCTAATAAGCCAGAACATTTTGGGTCAGGGCCGTCTCTCCCATACATTCACAGGAGCATACCCCTGTTGTTATGATTTGTTCAGTGTGGACTAGTCCAAGATCTTTTTACAAAACAGTTGAGGATGCAGTGGCAGCCTTTCTCAGTATACTGATACCTAAAAGGCTTACCTTTTCCTTCCATACATGGAAGACCTAGACACCAGCTATCCCCTTTTCTGCCCTGCTCATCAAGCACATGATGAAACAGTGGAACAGTCCTGATATCCTTCTATATCACCGTTGCAGTATTCTGTACCTTAGGGATCTCTTGCCAAGGATAGCCCAATATCCAGCCAGTATGCCAAAGCCTTTAGATCTTGTATACACCATACGTCACATGTATGCTCCATGTGTAGGACACAAAGGTGATATATGGACATAGTCACCCAGAACTTCTTTACCGCCATTCCAAATGCCATCATTGATTGCCTCACTGGTCTGAATGCCCTTTGCTATGCTGATACCTAGCTGTTAGATATGTGCCCTAATATTTTTTTGTTTGTTTATTTTTTGTTATCTTGGAGTTTGTGTCATCTAAGAAGGGAAAATGTCAGTGTGGGAGGCAGATTCCCCATAGGGATCATCACGGACAGTGTTTCTTTTGATTGGGTGCTTCCCACAACCATACTTCCTGTAGTATTTGTAAGGTGTTTATGCCTAAGAAACTTAGAAACTGGTTGTCTTCCCTGGCCATTTATCTTGAGAACCAACAGCTTAAATAGTTGATGCAGGGTAGCATGGCTGAATCAGTTAATACTGAGGTATTACTATTAGGCAGAAAGAAGGCTAAGAATTCTCATCAAGAATCTTTTACTGTCCAGTCTCCACCGGATGTGTCTCTAGATGCAGGTGATAGCTCTGTAGGCTGTCTGGTGTCAACACTGGATTCCTCTGACATGACTCCCATTGGAGCCGGCATGGATCCTTCTTTTGCACATCCTCTAAGGCTTTCATGGGTCTGTTCCAGCTGTTAAGGGGGAACCATGGTTGGTTATCTTGGAGAGCCTTAGAGGGATTCCACAGAATCTGGTCAGAGAAGAGTTACCGGGTACTCTGATTGAATCCCATCAAGGGTCAGAACCTCCGGTGTTTGTTAGGGCTGATGCCCATACCAAGAAAAAGCAGAATACCAAGCATTCTTCTGTTCTTCCTACGGACCCTCATAGGGAATGGCAAGAGTTTACTCAGGGCCTGTTTAATACTTTAATGTCCCTGAAGCCTGCACAAGGAGTTTCTATGCCTACTCCACCTTAGACTTCCATTCCTTCTAAAAGGACTAGGAGTCTGATACCTCAGGTGAGGATTTGGAGTCTGATGAGGGGTCTTTGGCATATTCTTCTCAGCTGCCTTCTTCCTTGGCTTAAGGTTCTGATGAAGAGGATTCCATTAGCCCTCAGTCTCCTTTGGAGGAGATATATTTTGGAGACACAGTAACCAGGATGATGGAGTACTTTAAGTGGTATTCTTTTCAGGTGTCTGATATTAAGAAGAGGTATTATGAGTTGCTTCAGGTTGACATGCCTAAACTTTCTGCAGTACCTCCTCTGTTGGCCGCTTTGTTGGACATGTTTATAGCTGTCTCTAAGACTCCAGATTCTCAGTCCCTGCTTCCAAGAAACATACAAGGTTCCTGGGGTTTGTCAATTCCTGTTTAAATGTCCTTCTTCTGATCCTGCTGTGATGTCAGTTTCCTTTTAAAAGCATTCTAAGCTTTTGCCCTCTACCAAGCTCCTGCCTTCAGATAAGGACAATATGGCCATGGAGAGGATTGGAAAGAAGGTCTATACTGCTGCCACCTTGGCCCTTAGGGCCATTAATTACCAGACCCACATGACCAGATATGCTCTGGGCATGATTGCCTAAGCTTGTAAGGTTATTTCTAACCTTCCTGGTTCTGAAGGAAAGCCCTTCTCTCTTTCTATCTTGAGTTCTGTCTCTCAGGTTGCTCACTACTTTATCAAGTGTAGCTATGATGCTGCTGATGCCTCTTCCAGAGCTACTGCCTTTGGGTCTGTCATGAGACATTATTCTTGGCTTCATCTGCAGTCATTATTAGAGGACATTAAAGTCAAGCTGGTGGATGCTCCTTTGGATAATAAACATCTTTTTGGGACTGCTGCTGCTATGTCTAAGTCTTTTCAGCAGAAAGGTAAAGCTTTGCAGGACCTCAAACATATTTTTGTGTCCCCATCCCTAAGTTCTAGAGGATCTAGCCTACATTTGTTTGCAGGCAACCTTGACAGGCCACTAAAGGCAGGAAGGGTGGTAGGTGAGCTTCTCAGACCCCTGTGGCCCAGAAACCCCTTTATCTGACATGCCTGCTTTTCTTTGAGATTTTGTCTCCCCTAACGCATGTCCAGGTTCCCTTGTCTCTTTGGCTCTTCCTCTGTCTTCCAAACTGGCAACACATCACCTCAGATTCTTGGGTTCTGTCCATCATCTGTCAGGGTTAGTTCATGGTGTAGAAGTCTCCGCTTGCTTTTTAAGGGATTCCTCAATGTCCTCAAGAGCATCTTCCTCTTTCTTCAGAGGTTTTTGGGTCCCTGTTGGACCAGCAAACTATTCAGAGTTTCCTTCCTTCCCAAGTAGGAAAGGGATTTTACTCCAGGATATTCCTGGTTCCTCGAATGGAGGGCACTTGGAGACCTATTCTGGATCTCTCCTTGCTCAAAACCTTTCTCAAGGTTCCTTCTTTTTGGATACTTTGTCTTCAAACTGTGTTCCCTATGTTGCTGCCCCAGGCTTTTCTGGTGTCTTTAGATCTGAAAGATCCATACCTTCATATTCCTAGTAACTCTCCTTTCAGGATGTTTTTGTGTTTCTCTGTTTATTCCTCTCATTTTCAGTTCTCTGCTGCCCCAAGGGTATTCACAAAATGCCTAGCTCCTGTGATTGCTTTTTGAAGGCTTCAAGGAATTCAGATTTTTCCTTATTTCAATTATCTGTTGATTCAGGCACCTTCTCCCAGTTGCCTGTTACAGGCTCTGGAGTTCACCATATCTGTCCTTCAAAATCTGGGGTTCACTATCAACTTCCGAAAGTCTGCCCTGACTCCTTCTCAAGATCATATATATCTGGGCTGCAGGCTTCAGATAGTGACAATGTTGGTCTGTCTTCCAGCTCCAAAGGTATTGTCCTTGACACCTTTCTTTCAGTCTTTTCTTCCTCTGCTTGCCATTCTAGCCAGGGAGTTTCTTTGGGCCCTAGGATTCATGGCCTCTTCAATTCCAGTGCTCTATCTTGCCAGATTGCGTATGTGGAAACTTCAGTGGTACCTCAAATGAGTTTGGCTTCAGCATTGCCATTCTCTGGATTTCAGAGTTGTTTCAAGCAGCAATTTGAATGGTGAATTCAGCAACTTACCCTCAGCCCAGGCCTGTCCTTCAGCCTTCAGTTCCTTCTCAAGAACTGTTCTCTGATGCTTTAGACATGGGGTTGGAGGCTTTCTATGGTCACCAGAAAGTTCAGGGTCTCTGCCCCCCTCCCCCAGAAGTCAGACCATATCAACATATAAGAGATGGGAACTATGATTCTGGCCTTTCAGGGTTTTCGCCCCATGCTCTCCCCAGGTCCTTGGAGGTTTACACAGACAACATCACAGTGATATGGTATGTGAACAAGCGGGGGGAGGGCAGAACGTCTTATCTTTTTTGCAGACTAGCTTTTCAGGCCTGGGATCTGGCTTAGTTATGAGCTAACTCTTCAGGTGGTGTAGACTCTTTCAGAGCACAGTCTAGTGGCATACTCCTTGAGCAGGCCCAAAACATAGGCTCATAAATGGATGCTTCACAGAGATGTGTTTCTGTACATCCATTGGTGGTGTATTTTGCAGGTAGACCTTTTTGCCTCTCCTCTAAAAAAGGCATTTTCCCCTTTTCTGTTCCAGAGTACCATGCCATCTGGCATGGGTGACAGGCACCCTTTCTTTTCCTTGGAAGGGGATGTTTTTCTATGCTTTCTCTCCTGTTTCTCTGCTTCCAAGAGTTCTTCAGAAGATTCAGCTGGACTCCTTGAAAATCCTACTAGAGACTCCCTTTTGGCAAAGATAGCACTGGTTCCCCCTTTATTGCATCTTGTACCATAAATTACCTCATCTGCTGGATCTTCTCACACAGGAGAAGGGGCCATTCATCCATTCTCACTTGTCCATTCTTCAACTGACACTGTAGTGCTAGGGTTTTGATCCATTTTAGGTACCTCTTTTCTGAGGACCTGCTTAGGGTTTTACATGAGGCAAGAAAACCCACAAACAGAAAGTCTTATATGTCCAAGTTTAAAAGATTTTCTGTCTGGTGCTGTGCTGATAGCCAGGACCCCTTTTAGTGGGGTTCCCTGTGGTTCTCTCTTATTTGTGTTAGTTGCTGCAGTATGGCTTGGCCTATTCTTTTGCAAAGGCCCGTTTGTCGACTCTTTCTGCCTGTTTGCCCTTGAATCCTCATTTGACTTCTTGTTTTGCAGTCAAACAGTTTCTTAAAGGCTTTCTACATCCTAGACCACCAAGAAAGCCTATTTCTCCTTCTCCTCCTTAGGACCTTAATTTTGTTTTGGAAAAGTTTACTCAGGCTCCTTTTTGGCCTGCAGTTCTAGCTTCTCTGCAACATTGTACCTGGAAGACTGTCATGTTGTGGGTTCTTCCTTCTGCTTGGAGGGCCTCTGAGCTTTAGCCAGTCCTCTTTTTTTCACAGAGACAGGGTGTCTCTTTGCACTAGTCCTTCTTTTATTCCCAAGACTGTTAATGTGTCATCCTTAAATCAGGCAGTATAACTCCCTTCTTTTTTTCCTTCTCCACAGCCTGCTAGTGAGACAGTCCTGCATATCTTGGATTTGCACAGACAGCACAGCTATTATTTAAATAAAACTAAGGCCATTCTTAAGTCTGACCAGCTTTTTTTTTTTATCCCAGAACATTGGGTTTGGCTGTTTCTATGCAAATCATCTTTTTCTTGATATCTAAGGCCATTTCCTTTTGTTATTCTTTTCATGATGTGACACTTCAATTAGAGCTCATTCCAGTAGGGCTTTGCCTCTTCTGGTGCCTTCTTCAAGGGTTTGGACACCAATTCCATTATAGAAGCTGCTACTTGGTCTTCAGTGCATACTTTAACTAAGCATTATATATTGGAATTGGTTTCTAAGGCCAGAGCAGGTTTTGCTAGAGCCATCCTGCATGGGTTTGTCTTCCACCTCCAACTCTTTTTCTTGAGCTTTTGTACTCTCCCTAAGGTGCAAAATACTGCAACCGTGATATACAAGGGCAAGGTACAGTTGTGTAAAATCTTACCATAACAGTAGATGTCCTTCTCTTCACTGTTGCAGTATTCAGTCCCTCCCTCCACCCCCTTTTCTTTTGGGCTTTGATTTGGTTACCCTCTTGGCTGAGGGTCCCCATTTTCCATCTGCATTTTCTCCTTCTGGATGTGCATGGCCTCCTTTGTCCTTTGGAGTCTGTTTTCTACTGGGGCATTTCAATTCTGGGTAACTGCATCCATATATCACCTTTATGTCATATGTCTTGTATGGGGAGCATATGTGTGATATACAGCGTATACAAGATCGAAAGGCTTTGGTATACTGGCCGGACATTCGACTATCCTTAGCAAGAGATCCCTGAGGTGTAGAATACTGCAATACTGAAGAGAATGATGTCTACTGTTATGGTAAGATTTTACAAAACTGCACTTTCCATCTATAATGAGTCTTGGTGCAATGGTACTAGAAATGTATACATCTCAGTTAGGAAGGAGTGCAAAGCACTGGAATAAACCCAAAGTTACTCACTTAATGTAAACATATGCACCCCACTAAAGAAGGAGAGCAAGTCACTGTGAAACAAATCAAATACTGTTTTCTTAAACAAAGACTAACTGTATACTTTAGAAACCTTTGTATATTTCTTGAGGAGAAATCAACCAGCTTATGGAGAGGTCTGCTCCTACCATATATTATTTCTAATGGATGCTGATATGATATTGAATCTTTCCTACATAAGAAATTCCTGCACTGACATCTTAGGTAAACTTTATCTGACATTTGATTCCCCAAATGTTCATGTGCACACCCTAGCTCATTATAAAATCAAGACCTAATACATACATGTTATTTATCAATTTTATTAAAGCCACAAACATACTGCTAAATCACATCCTCTCTTTTGACCATCCAGACACTGATGGGCTTTATACAACGTTTTTAAAAGCCCAGGACACATTAATTCATATCCATCCCTCCAAAGAAATAATAATAATAAACTTGTTACTATCCACCACACCTTTCTTACTTCTAGAAACAATTTACAACAATCTCTGTCTGTAAATCATCATCTAGAACCTCTGTGTCTTACCTTCAGCCCAAAACAGTCCTACCAATATTAACTCCAGACTTAACGTAATATACCTCTCAACCTCATAGCACAAGAAATCTGGACAAAGCCTAAAATAATGGTTGGGGGGGGGCAAACTCTCCAAAATTTAGACAAATTTTCAATATCGCTCTAATAATTTTAGAAAGCTGCCAGAATAACATGATTTATGTTATCATGCATTTTCTGAAGGCTATGAAGTCCAAAACTCAAATGTTTGTCATTATTTAGTGATGTCAATCCTCACTGATTTGTCAGAAAAACACAATTTTATGGGGAATAGACCAAAAATATAAGGCAAAAATGTGGACATTCTGCAAGAATCTGGATAGTTGAGAGGTATAAACAAAAAAGTTTATATAACTTGTGGCAAGAGCCCACCCCACCACAATTTGTTGAATGTGCATTTTTTGCCAAATGCATGTTACAGAGCACTTGGTTGTTATGCTTCTGGATGGATACTGCCTTATATCAATAACATTGTGAGACTGTAAAATCACCTGTCAAGCTTTTCAATAACTGTGCTGCCACCATATGTGTGTTTCCAAACTTACCAGACTGTAAATGTTTTGCAAGCTGATGAAGTTAGCATGTCCCAGTGGCATCTGGGCCAGATGTCCATCAGTAACTCAGGTTTGAATAATGACTCAGGTGCCAGAAAGTTAAGTAGAGGAAGGGACGAGAAATAATAATAATAATAATAATAATAATAATACTAATAATAATAATACCCATCTGTTAACCAGGCCCACTGGACACGCTAAACATTTTCAGGGGTGACCCAGGAACAATATCTGGTTAAGAGACTTGCTCAAGGTCACACAACAGGCATATAACATGACAACTACAGCTCACAGGCTTAGTCCACTGTATCAAATGTCAGAAGCTGATTACTAGCTTTCTTTCATTAAGATGGGGATTGGTAAAGGATGGGAGGGGTGTGAGTAGATGTTATAGCAACATTTCTTACTTTGGCCTAAAGATGCTATCCACAGACACCAGAACAATAACTCAGGAAGGTTACCTGTGGGAAATTGTGCTATCTGTCTGAGGCTCCAGTTTAAAAATAGAAATACCGCATAGGTCAAGTTATGAGGGATAAACTTGTTTTACACTATAACAGTTCTGAGCCCTGCCTTCTGACTTCTTCCTCCTTAGGTGAGCACATCGGATCTGGCATCAGCGGGTGGTGGCAGCAGAATATAAGAAATGTATTAAGTTATGTGGAAAGTGCAAAATCCTGTAAAATGCACTGATGCACAAGCTTTATTCCCTCTGAACACTGACAGTGAAGACTGATAGTATAGCTCTCCAGTCCAGAGCTGATAATAATGATACAGGGCTGGTTTACAAGGAGAGGAAGCTGTAAGTACAGTCATGACTCTCAATATCAAGCAGAAGGCCTACTGTTAAGAATTCTGCTGGTACACAGGCACACTTTATATCTGTAGTACCAGTGATGTAAAGAGCGAAAGTGGCCTCTTGGTGATTCATCCTGAAGAGTAGGATCAGATCGGATCTTATTCCTAGTGGAATGCAGATTTGTGATTCTTCTGTGCCTGCATCTGATAGAGATCAGGCAACATATGTGCCTGCATGTTCAGATGGATCACAGTGGACCGTGTAGTTAGTCAGTTTTATTGTTCACCACAGTAGGGCACATGAGCCCAGCAATGAGCAGGAGTTGGTTCATTTATGCTGCCTCTTACCTCCCACCAGATACAAATAGGGATCTATGTGTGAAGCCATCAGCAGGACTGAGTGCCTAGACCCCATCTTTTGTTCCCTGACTAGGGGTAAACCAGAAGCATGGTGCAGGTAACTGAAAATAACAGGTGTGGGTAACCGAAAACAGTCTCCTTAAAGTATATACCCATATAACACCTGAAAAGCTACAAAAATTAGATATGATGGAAAAAATTACTTAAAAAAGGAAGCTTCACATTTCTTTAAATGTCATACTGGTTGTTATATTGAGCCTTTGTGACAGCTGTCATCTGGAGACTTTAGTTGACTTTTGACGTCTAGGACACAAGGATTCCCGCAGCGTGCTACTGACAGCACAAGGCCCTTTCACTTACGTGCTCAGTGGGGTGACAGTCCTGTGTAGATCAGTCACTGACACTTTGAGACATCTTCCTGCATATAAGGAATGCATAAGCCACACTTTTGTACAACAAAGCTGTAATCTGTCAGTTCTTTTGACCTCTGAGAGAGGTTAGACATGCTTTCAGACATGCTTCCTTTGAAATCTGCCAGCAAATCTTTTGCTTTATGCAACATTGTTATTTTGGGGTCCTTTGTTCCATTATCACGAAGTGATCATTCCTGCTTCCTAAAAGGTTGTTAGAGCCCCCTTGGGGATAATAGAGGACATATTCTGAAGTCATACAGATGTATATTTTTATTTCTAATATTTATTATACAGGTTGACTAGGAAAAGTATTTTTGGTATGTTAACACTGCATTTTTAAGGTGCTCACTCTGAGCAGAATAGAAATGATTTAATGGATGTTACTGTAATATGTACATTTTGTTCTTGGGAATTTATTTACTTTTCATATGATTTTAATTCCTTTAAGAACTAGAGTCTTGAAAGTGAAGTAAGCACCCTTTCTTCTTAGATTACTTTCAGATACTTAAATTGCAAATGTATGAGATATGCTCTAAAACTGGACAATTTAAAGGTGAGCTCCATCTTGGTTAACTGGGTGCATAATGCCGGCATATGTGTGTGGCAGAAGATGGGAGTAATATAGCTTTATGGTTAATGCCACAAGCTGCACCCTGTGGACCTACTGAATGCATACTGTAACACTTAAGATACTCAGCCAGCCCAACTTGAAGCTGCACTGATAACCCCAGAAAGCAAGCAAATTTGGGTTCTTTCTAATTATCAATTGTTAAAATCTGTAAATATGTTACTGTAAACATGGGAAGGAAAAGGATTAATTGGCAAGGTAGCTTTGGGCTACGTTATGGAAAATTGCTGAGCAGCTCCGTCTAGTTGAATGTTACAGAAATCTGCAGTATATTAGAGATTTTATTTATATGGTTATTCTTGTGATTTAAAATGGACACAAACACTTGTTTCCAAGACTGAGTTAAGAGGTCTGATGTAGTTAATTCACTTGCTTAGAGTCACATAGTGTGCAAGTGGAAACTGTGATAGTTAAATCTACATGTGCAGGAGCATCTTGTTGGGAGTCTCAGTAGCTCAGCACATAGCCCACATGTTTTTGATACAGAAGGCTGTGGGTTTTGTTCCCATAGCAGGTACATGGATTAATTTTCAGGTGATGTATTCCTGAACGTACTGTCCTTTGGATGACCCAGGATAAGCGAGGCCCCATTTACTTGAATTAGTGATAGCTCAGATGAATGCAAAAGATCCCATGGCACCAAGCAGAAGGGGTAAGGGAAGTTCTCTGGTACCCTGGCCAAATTTCCCCTAGTCAGTATGAACACCACCTCGGGTATCCCTTGAAAAGAGGACATTGGCCTACTGGGAATAAGCCGGTCAACAAAGTATAAATAAAATAAAATAATCACTATGTCCCTAAGTTAATTCAGCCAGTCATGGAGACAATAATTTGTGTGAGGAATTTACAGAGACCTACAAAATACTTGGTGGATTTGCTGTCTGAATGCAGTGAGGGAAGACTGTGAAAATTATGGAACTACAGAGCCACCACCTTTGTAAGCATGACATTTGTCAGAAGCAGAGGTACATGGGCAGAGCTTTCATGCCCTCAGCCTAGTGTGGTCAACATGTTGTTCACACACATACACACACACACACACACACACACACACACACACACACGTATATATATACATATATATATATATATATATATATATATATATATATATATATATATGTGTGTGTGTGTGTTTGTGTGTATGTATAGGAAATTAAAAAAAATGATTTGCAAGTGATGCAACTGTTATGCCACCAGATACCAACAATCACTACACTTGTTTCCCTGGCTGCTGCGTGAAGATAACACAATAATTAAGAAATTGCATTTTATTTATTTAGTTAGTTATCTGATAACTACGTAGTCCCACTGGGCACATCAGAACTGTCTATAACAGTTCATCTTGGAACCAGTGAAACATTAAAATGGAGGTATAAGACATCTGCATGAGTATTTATGCACATCTGTGTGTTCTAAATGTACATTATTTATAACAAAAGGGAAGGGTAAGGAAGACAAAATGGATTGGAGTGAACAGAAAAGAAATGTAAGAGCTACTAAATTAATATTTTGCCCAGTCTTAATGAAAAAATAGAAGGAAATTCCTTAGAATCTTAAAAATCCATTGAATCCAACTGTAGTAAAATAACCTTCAATAACAAACTCACCCGTATATGTCATACGGGAGTATAGCTATGATAGCTATGATTTTTTGAACTGTACACCAACTTCATGAATGAAAAAAACACTTAGAATCCTAAAAATCCATAGAATCCAACTGTAATAAAAGAAGTCGCAATAACAAACTCTCCCATATATACCACACAGGGGTAAAGCCGTGTTTTATTTTAGCTGGACACCAGCTTCTTGAATGAAGCCCTGCTACCCCAGAAGTGATCATAGGTAAATATTGGGCTATCAGTCCTGAAGCTATTAGAAGCTGAGCCAGTAACCAGAGATCAGAATCAAACCCTGTACCTGTGTCTGTGAAGTAAAGACCTTAATCATTATGTACCACCCCCAACTCCAAGACAGTGCATGTTGTTGCATAATATATGTTTTCACTTCTGAAAAAATTAACAAAGTAATAAATAAATAAAATCTTGAAATGAAGCATAAGAAAAAAATCAATATATATATATAAATATATATATATATATATATATATATATATATATATATATATAAATATATTACTGCCTCTTGTTTCATTGTATGCTTGTTACATCATATATTTCATTGGGAAAATTGTTTTATTAAACTGGCGATTCATTGAAGGATGCCAGCATTTGTTTTACAGGACCACAACACAGTGAGAAGAGTGATTTTGTCCTTTACCCCTGTTTTGTGATCTAGGAGTTGGTATAACTAGCAGTGGTTGTGGGTGTTGAAGGGGGACTTGACTTTCTGCAAAAAACATTTATTTACTTATTTTTTTCAATTGATTAACTTTCGACCATTTTTGGCCAACTTAGTGTGTACTGCTTTAGTAAATCGTCAATGTAGTGAAATGTAATCATGTTATATAAATATACATCAGATGTCTTTTTCATCTTAAATTCTTAGCACATCTATTTGCATAGATAAATGCATGCATGCCCAGCAACATCCATGTTACTACAGAAGAAGAGATCTTGACAGAACCTGGAAACAAAAATGTGGATAGGTAATGGAACCAGATGGGATTCAGCCTATTACTCTTAGAGAGCTAAGATAATTTTTCAAGAAATCACATGACAAGGAGGCTGGATGAGGACACAAGTGATTCCTCTTTACCTGAATGGGAGCAATACTGAAGCTGAGGGCTAGCACCACATCAGTGTTTCCACATTTCTAGGGCAAATCACATATTCAGTTCTGAAGAAAGGAATCCGGAATTTCTGGTAACTGATGGGAAGTAGAGGATCCATTGTAGTTTTACAACAGAAAAGAGATGCCATACTGATTTATTGAACTTTGTAACCAGGACATCAAGTCTAAAAGTGGAGCTGGATATGACCATTTATAAACTTTTGCAGACTCCTCATATGATTCTTCCATAGGCTTAGTAAACAAGCTGAAGGCTTTTTGTTCATAGAGAAATTTGTTTCCCCAGTTCTCATGTTGGAACTTATGGCTGCCAAAGTAGTCACTGGCTTCCTTCTTGATTGTATGGATTGATGGCTGAGTTTAACTGAGAAGGAGTTTATTCCATAACGATATGGTAGATATGAAGCTGTCAAATTTCACAGTATTGTTGATATTTTTGTTGAGGCTGCATGTTGTCTTCTATGCAGATCGCTTAAGTATTCTAAGCAAAGAGTTTCAAATAGTAAAGGGTTCTTTAATGCTGTTTATGTCAAAGGGTTTCAAATAGTAAAGGATTCTTTAATGCTGTTTATGTCAAAGGGTTTCAAATAGTAAAGGATTCTTTAATGCTGTTTATGTCAAAGGGTTTCAAATAGTAAAGGGTTCTTTAATGCTGTTTATGTCAAAGGGTTTCAAATAGTAAAGGGTTATTTAATGCTGTTTATGTCAGACAAAGGGTTTCAAATAGTAAAGGGTTCTTTAATTCTGTGTATGTCAGACACAGGTCTAGCTAAGAAAGGGATAAAACAGAGAGCTGTGAAAGAGATGCTGTCATTTTGGCTATAAGGAAAACCTTGAAGCCCTTGGGTTCTCCTCATGAGGAGTCGGTATCTTCTCCAGCTGCAGATGACATATAAGAAGGTTACAGAATAGGCTGCATTATTCTGTAATTGGTCTGACAATACTTGTATACAAGGAAACAGTTGCCTCCTTTATATTGCTGTTGACTCCAGCAAGGATCAAGAGGGACACACCCATCTTCTTCTGCTAGCTCGTTCCAGCACCTGAGATGTTAATCAAACTCTTATCACCTAGGCCATAGTCAAGACTTTATTCCTATATGCCACTGGAGCTGGCTGTTTTATCAGCTTTTAGATGTTGCCCATCAGTAGTATATAAAGATAGTTTAAGGGGTTGTTCAAGTGCTAATGGCAGCTTTGTATGATATAGATAGGTAATTTGTTCCAGAGTATGGGAAGTCTCTGGGACAGGAATCTATCCCTCCAGCATGTTCTTATTGTGGTGACAAAGTTTAGGTCCCTAGAGCATGTAGCTCGGAAGGATTGGGATTTCTTTAAGTGGAGCATGTCCAAAAGCTCTGGGTTTGACATAGCTTTGTGTGTTAGGCAGAGATTGCCTCTTAATAGGCGATATGCGATGGAGCAAAGCTGCAGTTTTTTTAGATGGTCTGCGTAGAGCATCTGTTTGAGGTCAGTAATCCTCTTTGTGAGGTATTTCTGCGGCCTTTCCAGTTGGTGTAGATGTCTTGTGAGGTACATACCAAAAGGGGTGTTGTACTCTATAATGGGTCTAATGAATGACGAGTAGAGAGGAACAATGACCTATTTTTTCCTGGATGAGAAACCTTTTGTGATGAGGTGTGCCGTGTAGAAGGATTTCCTGACTGCTGTGGCAATGTGATTATCAAAGGAGAGACTACTGTCCACCTGTGTCCCAAGGTCTCTTATCACACTTTCGGTGTTAAGTAGTCTACCGCCTATGTTTTAGTTCATGGGTACAGAGTTTTTACCAAAAGGGATGACAATGCACTTTTTGGCATTGAGCTTGAGGCCATGGCTTTGACACCAGGCATCTGTCTCAGCGAGGCCCTTTTGTAGGTTGTCCACATCTTTTGGAGTTTTGATTATGGCTCCTAGTTTGCAGTCATCTGTAAACGTCATTAGCCAAAGACCTTCTGTGTTAGCCTGTACTTCAGAGAAGTAGATACCAAACAGAAGAGGACCCAGGACTGAACCCTGTGGTACTCCACTTATCACTGGTCTGAAGTCGGATTTGGAGTCTGCTACTTTCACAGTGTGGGTTCTGTCAGTGAGCCAGTTGGCAACCCAACTTGTGACATAGGGATTTATACCTAGTTTAGTGAGTTTATCTATAATTCCAGAGTGGGGGATGGTGGCGAAAGTTTTGGCGAGATCTAGATAGGCTGTGTGAACCATTTTACCCTCATCTACGGCTTTGGTGACCGCTTCAAAGAAGTCTATCAGGTTTAGGAGACATGATTGGCCTTTTACAGACCTGAACTGGGTGGGGTCCAGAGTTTGGAAATTACCAATTAAATTTTTTATAAGTTCCATGATGACACGTTCCATAGCCTTGCAGACCAGACTTGTCAGGCTAATGGGGCGGTAGTTTCCGGGGTCCATGGTGGCTCCCCCTTTGTAGAGTGGGATAACCGTCGCTGTGCGCCGTTCAGTGGGAACATAGCCTGAGGTGAGGCTATGTTTGAACATGGTACTTAGGTGGGGTACCAGTTCGTTCTGTAGTTCATGTAGAACACAGCCTGGGATGTTGTCAGGTCCCATGGATGTTGTGTTCTTGGCTTTGGAGAGTGTGTTTTTACCTATACAGCCATTATTACGGAAACTTTGCATTCTTCCGGTATAGAGATGGGCCCTTTAGGGGATGAGAGGGGGGTAAAGTTAGCACTGAACCTATCTGTCAGGATGTTGGCAATGTCAGTTGGTTCTGTATATTTAGTGCCATTGTGCTGTAACTCAGAGCAGATCTGAGTGTTACCATTGAGATTCTTGACATAGCTGTAGAATGATTTGTGGTTGTCTTTAGAGTCAGTGGCGATTTTGTTTTTGTAACTAGCTTTGGAGGATTTTATGAGGGATCTCAGCTTCTTACTGAGGCTGACCAGGGAGTTCCTCCAATCATGGGATTTTACTCTTTTTTGCAGCAGTTTCTTTCTTCTGTTGTAGAGTTTGTTTATGGCAGGGGACCACCAGATTGGCTTCCTTTTTTTTGAGGATAGCATCTTGGTTCTGTTAGGGATTGCATGATCCATGCACTTGTGTAAGTGCTTATAAAGTGCATTTGTGTAGGATTCAGCAGTCATACCTCTATTGTCCGTCAGCATGGGTGTCGTGAAGTTTGCCACTTCTGTCTTAAGAAGTGTGAAGTTGGCTTTGGAGAAATTTTTTACGGTGGTTTCCCTAATGGGGAGTGGGGGAGGGTTGTGAATGTCTAGGGTGATTAGCTTGTGGTTGGATCTGACCAATGAGGAATTGACCTCTGGTATGGAGCACCAGTTGCCCATGTTGGTAATGACCAGGTCTAGGATATTGCTGCCCCTGGTGGGGGTGTGGATAAGTTGATCCAAGGCATTGGAATTCATGAATTCCAGAAAATGTTGAGCACAAGAGTTGGTGCATGAGTAGTTTTCCCAGTTAATGGTGGGGTAGTTGAAATCACCCATTATTAGGGTGTTAGGTTGTACCCTAATATTTTCCAGTGTATCAAGAAATGAGGAGTGGGAATCCTGGGGCATGGTGGAGGATCTGTAGCAAGCTGCAATTTGGATTGCAATCTTGCCCAGAGTTAGTTGCGCTTGGATAAATTTGGATGCATTATGCTGAGCAACTAGCCTGGAGGTGTGGCTATCCTTAATGAATATGGACATGCCTCTGCCTTTAGTGTTTCGGTCCAGGTTAGGTGGCCAAAGGGTATGGTATGAATTATAGCCTGGTAATGGAGGGGTACTCTCTGGAGCCTTGAACCAGGTCTCTGTCACTGCACAGATGTCGATGTTCTCCATTTTAAGGAGTGCCTCGAGTGAGTGCATTTTGAGGTTTAGACTTCTAGCATTGAGTAGCAATACCCTCAGATTTTGCTTGCTTGTACCTATTATGGTGGCGAATTTGTCATTTGAACCTTGCCTAAAAAAGGCACTATAGGGGTGGCTAGAGCCTTAGCCAGTATCCGGAATCCCAGGGACGACAGGTGCAGGCCATCTCTGGCAAAGCATCGTGAATGGCCTACTGCTATATTTTCTTGACAATGAAGTTCATAAATTCCATAAGCGAGTAAATTCAAGGGATTACCCATGTGTGGGCCTCATGGACAAATGTAGAACTCAGACTTCATTTTATCAATAGTTTAGACCGCAGAATCAACTTATTAGTCCAGTTTATTTTAAAGCTAGCAAGATTTTTGGCATTTTTAATGTATAATAGGGCTTATACAAAATGATAGGAATGAACTGACTCAAAACGTTTCTCTTCTTACTTGATTTAAATATGGCTAGATTAAACACATACTACTCTCTTTGAGGGACTTTTTATATGTCAAGACCTAATAAAAGCCGTAAAGTAGGACTATGAAAAGCTTTGCAAGCTAAACATAGCCCCTGCCCTTACATTATCTGTAAATAACACTGTAAATGCAAGACATTTAGTCTTCTTGTTATGTCATATTGCTACATTCAGAAATTTTCCTAGTAACCTTTTGTGCTCTTGTCCCAGTAGAGTACGCACAAAATTGACTGTTAAGTTCCAGGGCAGGTCTAATGTGTGACAAATACAGATCATTTAACACATCAGATTAAAGCCTGTCTTATTTAATCGTCTCCTCATTTCCATAAGATACTACATATATATCACCATATCACTATTATTGGTGATAATGGAAGTCGTGCTGTCATCAAAATGTTCAGATACATGCTGGATTCCGGTAATAGGTAGAAAAGAAAATCCGTTATTAAATAGAACTGTATCCAATACAGAACCTTGAGGAACTCCTAGGGAAGATGCCAGTCAGTACAATGTACTACCTAAAAGAAATACCCTTTGTTTCCTGCTGAGCAACAAGCTGCCAACTCAGCCTATAAAAATATGAATTTAGTTTAGTATTTTGAAAACATTTAATAATTCCATCATGGAGAAGGCTATCAAATGCCTTTGCAAGCTACAAATCTGTATCTAGTACACTAAGGCCTAAATCTAAGGTAGCGCTTACCGGTTCATAAAAGGTAGGCCTACTAGTTAAGACTGGATCTTCCCTCAACAAATCTGTTAGGCAGTTTAATTTTGTACACCCTTTGCACTTTTAATCAACTAACTAACCATCTTTTGAAACCTTTTCTAAGAATAGATGTCAAACTAATAGAACAACAGTTAGTGTTGCCACCTATCCTTTTTTTTCCAGACTATCTGGAAATCAATCTGATTGTCCAGTAGTCCAGAAAACACTGTACAAACTCTGGTATTCCATTTTGAAAAACACACTATTGGAGTTTATTAAATCAGAAGATTTGCTATGCTTTTTTCTACAGAAAAGCAAAGTAAATTTGCAGATTTACTATGCTCTTCTGTAAAAAAAAAAAAAAAAAATATTGCAATCCAGTAAAAGAAGACATTCCTCCTTCCACTGGTGTGACAAAGATGTCATGAAATGGACAGAAAGCGTGCAGAGAGAAGGGAGGGGATGGATCGGCAGGCTTTGGGAAGTGTGAGAGGTGTGGCCTTGGTCCGGGTTCATCCACAATGAAAATTGGCAACCCTAACAAGAGTTGGCTTTGATAAAATGCAGTGGCAGCTGGTAACTTCAAAGCAAGGGGGGGTTGCAGGAAACAACTGAATGGGTGGAATAAAATACAGTGGGGCAGGGCTGTATTACCTCAATAACCTTTACCTATGATCAGACAAATGTGGTCATTCACCTTCATCTGCAGAATGTTTCAGTACAAGCCCACTCATTATATAAACACTGATTACATAAACTTTAGATGTCTAGCTGTAATCGACACTCCGTGGGTCCCCGTTTCCCACTAGTCTCTCCTGCACTCCCCCAGTGTCCTTCTCTGTTTTGTCTTCATCCTGGCTCCACACCATCCAGACAGACTAATTCTTTATTGTTTTTTCATATTTTGTTTTACTTTTTTGCCCCCCCCCCCCCCCATGTTTTAACACTCTGCAACTGGCTAAGACTCCACTGTAATTTAAACCTGGAGGAAGTAACTGAATTAAGATGGGCATCTGCTAGGACCCCAGAAATCATAAAGCTGTAGATACACTGTGGTACATCTTAGATTTTTTTAACTAACTTTTGACTTAATTATGATGTCCTGAACAAAACATCTTGTATAAGGAAATATATTCAGTCATTCTGGGAATACTGCCTGCCTTTCTACCCCTCCAAAAAGACAGTTATCTTCAGTGTACCACTCTGATGTTAGATTGTGGTGAAAAGTAAAAGAACAAATGGCCAGAGGCATATATTATGCTGCTGAGTGTCTGGGAAAAGAAACCAAAGCACTTGGATAAAATCCACAGAGAGAAAAGGACTGCACATAGATGGAATGCACAGCCAAAAACTAAATAGGAGATCCAAGTGCTATCATATGGCAATATCACTCAGTGCAACACTCAGCCAATGATCAGTAGCTATAACACACATCCTGCCCAGACCATCACAGACAGCTGCTTACTGAGTGCAATGTTACAGTAAGTGAAAAAAATATGCACACTTCTGCAAAGTCAGAATAATAAATGCTTATCTTGAAACACATGACAACAGTGTCAGGTACTTTTATCTACAGATAACCCCTGCATCCAATTAAAGCCACCTTTTTTGACTGAATATACATCTGAATTCAGAACATAAAATAAAAATGGCAACAACTGGGCAAAGTAATTTACTTGAACACCTCCCTTACACAGGTGTGACCGTCAATTTCCCCTAATGACCCCTTCAGCAGTTTGCCCTTGTCTACACAAGCATTTCACTGACAACAGAATGAAGCATTTCTCCCAAAGACCCTATCGTTAGTTTGCCCATGTTCGCACAATCACTTCAGTGACATCAAAATGAAATGTTTCTCCAACAACCCCTTTAGCAGTTTGTCCATGTCTGCACAAGCACTTTACTGACATGAAAATGAAACATTTCCATCAACGACCCCTTAACAATTTGTCCATAACTGCACAAGTACTTCAATGACATCAGAATGAAATATTTCCCCTGACAACCCCTTCAGTAGTTTGTCCATATATGCATGCTGACATATACGTCAGTCACAATAGCATACAATGTGCCTGAAAAAAATCCCTTAAAAGAAACAAATAAATAAATAAATACTTTTTCCCATGGGTATGCTTTTTCTTCCACATTAACTACTTCCTTCTTCTTGTCTCAGGCTGCCTCAGTCATGTGAGGCAGCCTGATCCAGTAGGAAGGGCTCCTTGCTGCACCATGCTGTAGTCGGGTGAGTCGCAAATTGAGAGGCACTGCTGAATGCTGATCAAACCTGAGTGAGGATTGGGAAGCCTAATGCTGGTCTGTTTTCAAAACAGCCCAGTAATTGTAAGAAGAATTTTTGAGCACTTAGGTGTGACCATATTACTAAAGTACTTGTGATGATGTGAGGTATTGCCAGCTATGCCAGGAGAAGTAGGGCAGTGACTGCATAACATATACCAGCACAGCTTGCTGAAATTTTGTAAAGAATTAAATGTCATTTGTATATCAAACTGATTTGGAAAGATGCTTGTGTTGAAAAATGTATTTGTAAAATTACTTGTGTTAAACATGTATCAACACACAAGTAATACACATTTATATCAGACTGTACTGTTGTAATTGAGAAAATGTATATATGTTAACAGAGGCTAGTGGAAAAGAGGACGCTAATCTCATTCCAGTTAACTTTAAAAAATAGTGTGAAACTAAATTACTTAATTTAGGCCATAATGATTGTATCTTACAGTTCTGATTGCAACCAGAGACAAAATATCTGGGAAAACAAGTACTAGGAAGCCTTCTATATTGTCTTTAGCAGTGAACTAATTGCTACTCTAGAAGGGAAGAAGTTTGAAATTGTTGTATGACTTCCAGAAGCTGCAACAGATCTTAGCAAAGTTATATGTGTGTGTGTATTATTGACATGTATGTGCAAGATTCTAGGTGAATCTGTATCTGTGTCAGTCTATTTGTCTGTGTTGTTTTAATATTTCCTGCGACTGAAACTCTGGTCTTTATTGTAAATAGATATTCCATATTTCCATGTTCTTTTATTATTTATAATTGAATATTTTTAAACTTTTCATTGTGGCTGGTCCTTTAGAGAGTATTTTAACGTTTGAGAGTAATTATATCTATTTGTTGACTCTGTGGCCACTCCTGAAAGCCTTACTGCATTGGTCAAACACTATCATTTGTATTAATATTAATTTCACTAGGTATAATTGGGTACTCTTGAAAGAGCTGGCGAGTGTCTGGTGGCAGTGTAACTACCTTCTAGTCTGGGCAGAAGGGGGCATAGCTAGTAAATCTGGGCCAGCCTTTCCCAGGTGTGTGTGTGCAAATCAAATCTCAAAGAGTGTGTGTGTCAGCTCCTTGGAGCAGGGACACAGAGCACTGGTTTCATAGAGAGACTAGTGGAGGACATGGCTTGGACACTCAGCTGAGGACTTAACTCTATAGGTGTGTAAGTGGGGAGTCTTATTGGTGACCTGGAAAGAGAGAGAGAGAGAAAAACCCAGACCGAGTTTGTTCCCTGTGTGCTCTTAAGAGAAATTGTGCTTGATGCAGAGAGCCATATCTGGAAATACTGTGTGTATCTATTTTTCTTCCAAGTGAACATCCCTCTCCAGTGTTACTGGTGAGGATTCAGACTCCATGATTACTGGCCCAGAGAGAGAATGTCACAGTGCTCAATAAAGATTTTGGCATGAACTACAATTTCACAAACTACAGTGTCTGTGATGAAAGGGTCAAGAAGTGACTGACATATTCTCTGACAACTAATTAAAAAAAAAAAAAATATATATATATATATATATATATATATATATATACATACATACACATATACGTCTTGGTTTTTATTTTTTTTTTTTTTTAGCTATCAGTTATTTTTAGTGACATTTTGTTAACTGAATAGAACTTTTCAATTTTCTGGAAGAAATATAGGTTGTCTTTTAAAGCCTGTTTTATTCTTTATATAGAACTTAAATTTATGCCTTTTTAATCTTAACTAAATACTTGTCTGTTTCACCATGCGGTTGCCTAATATGTTGCACGTATTTTCCTGTGCAAGTTCCATGTAGTGGTGAATTGCACATTAATAGGAAGTGAACGGTATTTAAAATTGTTAGCAAATCACAGATCATTCCAGTTTGTAGAGTTCAATTTATACTTAAGACTTGTGTGATTCCCTTTCTAATAGTCATGCAGTCAATCACAGACTTCATTAGGTAAAATGAATTGAAATGATCTATGGTCTAACTTTCCCAGTGAGTCAGTAACGTTGATACCAGCCACCATTGTAAGGTAATTAATAAATAGTTCCATTATATTATGACCACATTTTGGAAAATAAACCCAGTGTGTAAAATTGTGAGAAACAATATTAATCCAAAAATTAATTTTCAAAAAATAACTTACCATGGAAATTATTGTATTTAGTGTGGGATAATTAAAATCCTCCAACAAAATTGTAGACATATTACAAAATGAATTGGGTAAATCTGGTAATAAAGCAATCCCGATGAAGAAACTTTTTTTTCACAATCACAGCCAAGTTAACACTTGCACAACACAACGAGCCTCAAGGTTCATTAACTGTGCATGCAGCGAGGGAAGTGTGTGTGTAACAAGCAGCTTCTCATTGCAGCTTCAGTAACGACCTACAGGAGGATCCTACTGAGGTAAAAGTACAGTGCAGTAAATATGTAATGAGTGTGTAAAGTAGTTAGAAGCTGCTGGCACCTTTGGTAGTGCTCCTGTGCACATCTGTTATTTTAAGTTAAGGATACACATATACAGAGAAAGTTGTTATAGAAGGAGGTAGGGGACATATGCAGAGGGTGGAAGGTTGTAGTATAGGACCACAGAAGCACATATATAATGAACAGAAGACTGCAAAGGTGCATGGTGACAAATTATGGTATACAGAAGGCAATGTAATAGGGGGTACAAGACATATAGACATATAGCAAACTGATGCACTTGGAGTTAAACAATGTGAAAAGCACACAAGGTTGGTGATATTCTGACAGGTAACAACCTGTATCAACTAAAACCAGTTTTGACATCAGACCCCACTCTGATTGAACTCCTGCATATACACAAAACAAACAGCACTAGAATTACTCATTCTAAAGACTTAAACCTTGCCTGTGATATAAATAGGACCTGTTGGACAGATAGGTATGTATCCTTGAGAGTACCCCATCTATGGAACAGGCTTCCCATCCATGTAGAGTTCTTCCCTAACCCAATTCAAGTGTAAAACTTGGACAGTTGTATGGCAAAGCAGAAATTCATCCCTGGTTTGGCACCTATGTCTATAATGGACACAGGTAACCTGTAAATAGTTCATCTCCTAGGCCCATGCTTCCACTTATCAAGGGTATCAGAACTTGTCAGAGATTTGAGATGCATGGCTAGGCATAAAAAGGCCCTTGTGGTCGTTAGCCTAGTAAACACCTTTGAACCTATGAACAAGACAGATGAATCTACACAATATATGAATGGAAAGAAACACATGTCCTCATCATGCTAAGGAAGAAAACCCTACTACCAGAGTTTGATTCCAGAGAAGGGTGATTTTTTTTTTTTCAAAGCAAATGTCTTCAGTTTAAGATATCTGCTTGTGTATGTGCTGCTACTTACAAATACATTAATTTGTATAATGGATGCTTGTACTCATTGTTACACCTGCTGCCTATAAGGGATTTTAGTTTGTCAGTACTTTTACATGTGTTGGCCAAACTCAATTAGCACAGTACATGACTGTTACATTGGATGGGGGAGACAACCCTGAGCTCATATTCAAAGCAGTATTTTGCTGTTGTAAGCCTTGTACATGTCATTAGCCATGATATTTGCAACAGTGCTAGTGTAATGGTCATATGTCATTGGTCAGTTGCACTTCTGTGATTGATTTGTGAGGGATATGTGGTCAGTAAACCTAGATGCCTGACATTAACTTGATATCTAACTATCAAGCATCCATACAGTGTACTATGTGGCCTAGGAGGATAGTAGTGGTGCTAGGATTTGTATATACATACATACTTACAAATATTACAAGCACAGGTAATAATGCACTTTTAACCTGTAAATGTACCAAAACAGGTACTCCCAAGATATGTATCCAGTTTGTTTTTAAACTAGTGCTTACTAATAATGTAATTAACTAGTGTAGTCCATGCATCAGCTGCTGTTTCACAGAACCAATTAGTATACTTTTCATTTCTATAGTCTTCTACATAGGTTGCCTGATGATTTAATACTACTTTCTGATATACTAAACTTACCAGAGACAGTTGTCTCTAAATGTCCTATATCCCTGATTAAGGTCCCCTCTTAATTGTCTATATGAGACAATGCACAAGTTCAGATATTGTAGCCTTATAGAATCATAGGAAGTTACTAGGCTAATGACCATACACCCTTATAAGCCTAGCAAAGCTCTACCCTTATTTCCATGATCATCATCTATTGCCCATGTCCAAGAGGAACACAGGTCACACCCCCGGGGTAAATTTACGGTTAACCATCCAAATGTCCAGATTGCATTTGAAGAGAGCCAATGAGGTGCTCTGTTTGACATGAAGTGGGAGTCTGTTGCAAAAGTGTGGTAACCTCTGGGAGACAAAAATGTCCCTCCAGCAGGTTCTATTAATGTCACATATCAGGTTAAGGCCTTTAGAGGGAGTAACCCATGTACCATTTGACTTACAGATATGCAGCATTTTCAATAAAGCAGGGTCAGAGATTGCCTTGTATGCAAGGCAGAGATCACCTATGAGTAGTCTGTATGAAACAGAATAAAGTGACAGTGATTTCAGACAATCCATGTAGGACAGATGCTGAAGACCTTGAATTTTCCTTGCGAGGAACTTTTGTTGTCTCTCCAGGTGCTGCAGGTGCTTGGAAAGGTAAATACCAAAATGGGCACTGTACTCAATTATTGGCCTGATTAAGGAAGAGTACAGGGAGGTTAGAGGAGGCAATGCCCCTACTTATGAGATGAGAAATATAGAGTGCCCATCTTACCACTGTAGAGACACAGTGGTCAAAGGTAAGGTTGCTGTCAACCTGTGTGCCCAAGTCTCTCACCACTGTGTACTTAAGGTGTTGCTACTGATGTGGTAGTTGTCATAAATATCGCTTGTACAGAAAGGGATGATAATACATTTTTTGCATTGAGTTTAAGGCCATGACTTTGGCACCAATCATTTGTTTGTGTAAGACCTTCTTGAATTTGATGACATCATTTGGAGATTCTATGAACACCCAGTTGGCGGTCATCAGCAAACTTGGTCAGCCACAGACCTTTAGTTTTTGCTTGTACTTCTGAGAAGTAGATTCCAAAAAGTAGAGGTTGTAGGACTGATTCCTGTGGAACACCACTGATTACAGGTCTGTTGTTGGAAGTGGATTCCCCTGTTTGACTATATGGGTTCTATCAATGAGCCAGTTAGTGACCCTTCTAATGATATAAGGGTTGATACCTAGCTGGGTGAGTTTGTCAATGATGCCTGAGTGGGGGATAGTGTCAAAAGCCTTGGCTAAGTCTAGGTAGGCTGTATGCACAGATTTCCCCCCAGCCAGGGCCTTGGTGACTGTCTTGAAGAAGTCCACCAGGTTTAACAGGGTTCCTATTACCTGATTGAATGTTTAAGTTAGCGAACACCTAAATGTCGATCTGGTAATAGGAAAAAAAAATGCGAACAGACGATTTAACACAGGGAAAGAATTCCCTTTGTCGTTATGTGGATTTTGCCCTTTTCCCCACTGTAGAGCGATCTCGGAGTTGGTATATTTAGTAAGGGGTGTGTGTGTGCGGCACAGCCCCCCACTTCATTTTGGTTTAATTTTTTTTTTGCGACCGAGGGAATTCATTCCCTATGTTAAATTGGCCATTCACTGTTCCAATTTTTTGATATTACCAGATCAACATTTAGGTATTCGCTAAGCTAAATGTTCGATCAATATAGATGTGTTTAACAGGCATGATCTCCCTTTGAAAAATATAACTGAGTAGGGTCAAGTGTTTAGAGATTACCTATATCTTTGTTGATAAGATCCATGATGATTTGCTCCATGGCCTTGCAGATAAGACTAGTCAGGCTAATAGGGCCATAGTTCCTGGGTTCAGTGGAAGCACCACCTTTGTGCAAGGGAATAACGGTGGTCATTTTCCATTCAGCAGGGATGAAGCAGGTCCTTAGACTATGATTGAAAAGAGTACCTAATGGTTCTTGTTGGAACCAATATAGGATGCAGCCTAAGATGTTATCAGGTCCCATAGATGCTGTGTTTTTGGCCTTAGAGAGGGCATTTATGACCTGCTCTTTAGAGATACAAGGTAAGGGATAGGTGGTAAGGATGTCATGGGGTACGTGTGGTGGGGACAGGAGAGTGAAGTTTTCACAGAACCTGTTGGCCAACAGGTTAGCTATGTCCACAGGCTTAGTATATGTGGTCTCATTAACTACCAGTTCAGCAAAAATCTGGGCCTTTTCATTTAGGTTACAGATGTAACTAAAGAATGCCTTATGGTTGTCCTTAGTTGAGGAAACTAATCTGGATTCATATTTTGCTTTGGAGGACTTTGCAAGAAGTCTTATTCACTTGTTTAAGCTGAGGATGGACTGTTTCCAGTTCAGGGCTTGCTCCCTCTTACACTTAGACAGCAATTTCTTCCTCTTATTGTAAAGCCTGTTAATTGTAGTTGTCCATCAGGAAGCTCTTCCTTGAGGAGCTTGTTTTGGTCCTATCAGGTATGTCCAAGGCAATGCAGTTGTACAGGTGTTTGTATAAAGCATTGGTGTAGAATTCAGCATAGTTGCCAGTTCCAGTGAAGCTATTTATACCATCCTGTAAGAGGTTATAGTCTGCTTTGGAGAAGGTTTTTAGTTTAGTTGCTGCTGGGGGGGGGGGGGGTCAGATGTGATAGTTACTTGGAATGAGACTGATTTATGGTCAAATCTTACCAGGGAAGACCTCACAGCGGGGGTGCTATAGTGGTACCCCATATTGGTAAGCAACAGATCCAGTATGTTGGCACCCGTTGTGGGAGTGACAACCAGCTCGTCCAGGGCACTGACATTAATGAAGTCAAGGAAACATTGGGTAAGTGATTTTGAGCACAAGTAATTTACCCAGTCAATAGATGGGTAGTTAAAGTCACCAAAAACCATGGTGTTTGGATGTATCTTGATAGACTCAAGTAGGTCCAAATAGGCAGAGTGGGTGTTCTGACTCATGGAGAGGGTCCTGTAGCTGGCAATGACTTAGATAGGTGCCCTACCAACAGTTAATTGCACCTGAAATATCTCCAGGGAATCATACTGTTTAACCTAGTTTTCATAATAACTTAAATGTTCATATCCACAGATGACCTTGGTATATTTCTGCTGCACTCCCTCTAATTTATTTATGCTTGTTTTCTTATAAGGTTTCCATATTGTTATTCCATACTCAAGTTTGGGTCTAATTTGACTAAACTGACTTAACTATCATTAACCGAGTTGTTGATATGTTTAGAAAAACTCAAAGCTAGATTTACCCATATTCCTAAGTCCTTAAATAAATCTACAGTTTTAATTACTGTGCGCTGTTTTAAGTATTCACCTCTCTATTTCTGTCTTCCAAATCTGTTATGATTGTTTTTTTTATGTATTTATCAGTATATTATTCTCCTCTGCACAAATGGTCAATTTAGTCAAAGTCTTTCGCAGACATTCCCCTTCTTTAACTTAAGTAATCAGGTTAACCATTTTCAAATCACCTGCATACAGATGGTAGAACACCTTAAATGAAAAAAGATAGATACGAAATATGCAACCTAAACAAGTATGGGCCTAGGATAAAGCCCTGTGGTACACCCTGACTGTTACCTAGAAGTCCACCTGTCCAATTACTGTATGATACCTGCTATGTTCTGTTTGCAAGCCATGCAGCTCTCTATCTTACCAAGATTACATCACTACCCAGTTGTTCTTATTTATTGATCAGTGTTTTGTGTATGACCCTATCAACTGTTGCAGTTAAGTCTATATAAATTACATCATAGTACAGTGTTTCATGTATAGCTATTAATTGACATAGAACACCATGGTACAGGTGGCTGTAGATCTATTTTCAACTATATATGCTGATATATGGTTTCAACACCCTTTTCAATTCTAGCAATAATTTATCCAAAGTTTATTTATTTTTCCATAACATGAAAGTAAGCTTATGGGTTCTATATGGTCCTATTCCCCTTTTCCTTAAAGACAGGTTTTATAAGTGCTTGCCTCCAATCTTGAGGAATCTCTCCATACTTAAATAACCTAGTGAACAACAAATATAATGGTACTGCAAGTTCATACTGAAGTGTTCTCAGGTCATTATTACTAACTCCAACTCCTACATGAGGTTTGTTTGGGTCCAGTCTGCATAGTTCTTTTTCAATATAATCTAATTTAATTTCACAATCTGTTACTGTAGCAATAACCCATGTCTGGGTGTGGATAATGCTGGATTTACCCACAGTTGGTGTGGTTTGGTCACGAGGGCGAAGCCCGAGTGGCCAAACAAAGACAACTGTGGGTAAATTCAGCATTACCCACACCCAGAAGTGGGTTATTGCTATTATACAATGACATTATTTAAGGAAAAAAATGCTTACTTTTCTTAAATAATGGCATTGTATAATGTCTCCTTGTTGCCCTTCCACAGCTGTCTGGTATTCTGCAGCAGTTCTGATGTACTGCGCATGTGTATGCTTACGCAGTACATCAGAGCTGTGGGTGGAAGCAACGGAAAAAGCAAGATCTATGTTGCTTTTTACAAAGTGTCTCGGTATGTTAAAAGAGTTTAACATAGCGAGACAGCTTTAAAAAAAGCAACGGAGAAAGGAAGATCTCTGTTACTTTTTTTAAAGCTGTCTCACTATGTTAAACTCCTTTAACATAGTGAGACAGTGTCTAAAAAGCAACGGAGATCTTGCGTTCTCCGTTGCTGTAAAAAAAGACTTATACTAATGGAAAAAGTCCGGATGACTAGACCTTTTTCCATTAGTATAAGTTTGATTTAGAATGTGCACACTGACCAATCAGCGTGCACATTTTGGAATATTAATGGGGGGTCATTGCATAATAGTATAATTTATTACCCTCTTTGCAAAAGAGTTTGTAAATATATCTGTAATCTGTTGTGTTTGAGAATAAATTGTAGAATATACATCCAGTTTGTTGATTTGTATACCTTTATTAAATTATCACTTAAGACATAGGCAAATATGGATTAGTATAAAAGAAAAAACACATTAACATGTTTCCAGTTATGTACATTATATATCACACATGTTCTATTTTGTAACTATCATCAGTCCAGCATTACATAAATTGTCCAGTTGCTGTCTTCCCTTAAACTTCACTCTTCCTGTATGAATTGTTCCAACAATTTCCATTTATTTCTTTGTAATTTGCTCCTTCCCTTTTCAAAAGATCCCAATTCCAATTAATTTATCTCTAGTTAAAATATTAAGTACTTCAGATAAAGTTGGCTTAAACTTTGATTTCCATTTTCTAATAATTGCTTTTTGGGCAGCTACTAAAATTAAACTTAACAAGGCCTTACTATCTCTAGACAGTTTAGATCCTGTGTCCTAGCTCAAATAAATTATTTCCTTAGTTACACCTCTTTGCTTACTCAAATTTTCGGACAGAGTACTTCTTAGGGAATTTTTAAAATTTGCCAACTCATTACACTTCGAAAAGATATGTTTTCAATTACCTCGTGCATTTGCCGTCTACCTGAAGAAAAATTCTTAGGAA
This sequence comes from Protopterus annectens, assembly GCF_019279795.1. Taxonomy (NCBI): domain Eukaryota; kingdom Metazoa; phylum Chordata; order Ceratodontiformes; family Protopteridae; genus Protopterus; species Protopterus annectens. Next base: position 53,194,718 of record NC_056733.1, read on the forward strand.
TCTGCTTGGGGTATAAAAATCCCCATGCAAATACTTCCAAGCAAAAATCCTGAACCTTATAGACTTTGTTACATACTTGGGAGCCATGCATATGTAAATAGCCAAACCACTAACTCCAGTGGTGAACCACACCATATACAATATGCCTTTGTGTTGTTCCCTTGTAATTTGCTTATTCAATCTTTCTTCTCAGTATTTTCTAACCTCCTCTGATTGAGTGTTATAGTTATTGTGCAGTATTTTATAGGTCATACTAATTATCCCTTTTTCAATAGCAGCTGCTGTTTTAGATTTAACTAAAAAAACTTTTCCAGAGCAGGTCTTTCACTTAGGATTACCCTATCCCTTTCTCCTTCATTATGATCTGATATCAGTCCCTGGTAGGGTAGGCAAATGTCTTCTTGGCCTTGTCACATTCTGTTACCTTTCCCTGTCTCTAGTTATTTGCTTCCAATACCTTGGTTCCTTTGCCAGTTTTCTCCATAAATTCCAGCCCCCTCTTGCATATTCTGTATACCCCTACTTGAGTCACCCTATCAGCAAAATCTCCTTTCTCCAATGTCATGTTGGCTTACTTTTTAAAGTAGTTTATGCTACTTTACAAATATAATATTTTGTTTGGTTGTTGTATTTACCAAAAGGATTTACATCCAAAAGCCCATTCTCTCCTTATTTCTTGAATACCTCCTTGCTTCTTCATCATCCATTTCCACATTGAATTATAACTTTCTGCTTGTGTTGTGTGTAGCTCTAAAATAACCCTTCAAATCAAGTAATCCTAAGCAGCTTTGTTCTAATGGAAGGATGAACTTATCCCACTTATTTTCCCTCTTGCCCTTCCCAGATAAATTCCTTCAACCCTTTATTAATTACTATCCACTGCTTCTCCTCTGGTTGATAAAATATATGACTGACCTGTTTATAAATCTGAACTGAGAGGACTAAAATAATTTTCTCTGCTTTTATTTTACTATCCATATCCATAACCAAGAGCTTCCAGTTTCTCAGTTTTTGTATTATCTTTTGTTTAGTTTTTCACACATATCTTTAGCTGCCATAGCAGAAGTCTTTTTAACCTGACTGAGCCAGGAAATTGGTCAATATTAATCAAATAAATAAATCTATACTCCTAAATACTTATTGTGTCTCCATAAATACAGGTATAGCTTTTCTTTTATCTTCATTAATTTTATATCTAAAAAATACTTAAAACTGTCTGAAAATCTTCAGTTACAAAATAATATCACCTGCAAATAAAGACATATTTTCTTGATCACCATACCAATTATATCCTGGAATTTCTGAGTCCCTTATTTTCTTTGCCAGTGGCTATAGATATAAAGCAAATTACAGAAGTGAAAGAGAGTACCCTGCCAGATTCCTCTCTTCAGAAAAAAACTTAAAGAGAAACCAACCCATTTTAATTCTTGCCTCTGATCCTTTATATATTCTCCTAATTAATTGTATTATTGTGTCAGGGAATGCAAATTATTCCACTGCCCTACTCATAGAATCCCAGATTATTCTGTTGAATGCTTTCTCTGAATCAAGACCCACCAATAACAGTGTATTTTCTTACATTCTACTTCCCTCTAAGTCAACTGTTTGCCTCCCCTTCACAAAACCACATTAATCCATCTCTATCACTTTTGGCAACCCCTTTGCCATTTTATAGCTAGTATAGACATAAACACTTTGTAATATAGTTTAAAATTGAAATGGATCTATATAAAACTGAGTCTGATGGGTCTTTACTGTCTTCAGGTATTACAACATACAGCTTTCTTCCAAGGCGTTAAGAGTTTTCCTTCCTTTTAAAATACCATTAAACAAAACCTATCAGATCTTTTATCACTTTCTTTCCTAGTTTCCTGGATACATTCCTGTAGACTTATTACACATCACCACTTTTATCTCATCTCCTCCTATCTTAACTGTTAGTTATTGAGCCACATTTGTCTCTAGCCTTGGCATACTTAAGTCTTTCATAAATATTTCAATTTCTGCTCTTTCTTGATTTCCATATTTCTTTATTTTATACAAATCTTTATAAAATGTCCAAAATACCTCTAATATGACTACATGATCTCTGGTTATTTTTCTTGTTATAGGCACCCTAAGTTTGTTAACAATTCTTTCTACTTTATGTTGCCTAAGTCATTGTGCTAAAAGTTTTAGTGCTCTGGAGCTATTCTCAAAAATAGTTGCTTAACAGCAATCTTTCTAAAGTCATGCATATTATTCAGATACTCCTGTATTTTATCTTTAGCACTCTGCAGTTATGCCTCTGTTTGTTCTGTGAGATTTCCGTTATTCTGCAGTACTTTAACCTTTGTCATTCCTATTACTTATTAACCATATATTTTTTTCTTTTATTTCTACCATATTTTTAAACTCTACTTTCATTGTATCCCACTCACTAGCTATAACTTCTAAAGACATTTCTATCTTCTGTAAAAACTCTCAAATAATATTTCCAATATCCATTCTCTAAATAACTCTCTTTTTAACAGGTAAGGGAGAAAGTACCAGTGTCTAATTTTTACTTCATTAATCTGCATTTTTATCTTAGTCTTTATTGGTATATGGTCTGAAATAGTTTTTTGATTTGTTTTGAAGCTTTCAATTAAATGCACATGTTCATGTTCCTGTGAAGTATAATATATGTCTAGTCTAGCCCAGTTATTATACCTTGGGGAATAATATGCAAATCGTCTCAAAGTTCCTACAACTGAATATGTGTCTTCTATACCAAATGTTTTCATAAATTTCTTCAGAAATCTATCTTCTTTTGTTATATTTTTCCTTCTAGGTACCCCAGATATATCCTCATAGTTGCAAATCAAATTTCAGTCTCCACTTATAAGTAATATTCTCTGCCGAAAGTTGATGATTTCTTCCATAATTTCCTTAAACTCCATAATAACAGTTTTAGGTGGAATGTAAATACTTGCAAACATAATCCTCCTCCTTTGCCAGTAGCCCCTTACTACCACAAATCTAACATTTTTATCTTGTTTTCCTCTTCTGTCACTATTGGAGCTCCTCTAGCAATTACCACACTTACTCCTCTCTTCCATTGTCCTTGCTACTCAGCTGAATATCTATCCTGAAATCCTTTCTTTATAAAATTAACATCTGCATTTCTTTCCAAATGTGTCTCTAGCATTTCTATTTGCATGCTGTATTTCTTAATAAAATTCAGTATTTTTACCTTTTTGCCTATACCTGTAAGTCTGTTTATATTCCAGTATAATATAGATAGCATAGCCATTATGATAAGAAGTTATTGTTCCCATCTATTACACATGACAGCCTTCTTAAATGTGTATTTCCAACTTTTGTTTTACATACACACACTAATGTTTGGCAGGCAATCTTGTATACACTTTTTTCTTGTCATTTCCATTTGATGTTATGCTAAGTTTTTCAAGACTTTTTGTTTTAATGAAAACCATCAAGAAAAAAACAAAATACATTTTCAGAACAGTGTCATAACCTGTCAAATTAGAAAAACTAAGTACATCTTCAAAAAATGAAATTTAACCCTCCTGATAGGAACAATTGCTCCATATCAACAGCTGCACCCACAGGCATTACCTAACCTAAAATTAAAGTTACCCATGCTAAAGCACATATTACAGCATATGCTCCAGGTTACACTAATTGCTGTCTGCTCTGTTCTTATTTCTATTCCCCACCCAGATGTGAGAAACAGCTTGTATACTTTCTGAAAATATTAACATTTATCCTTAAGAATAAATGACTATCTTTAAATAAAAATAAATTATACACAATTCTATTAAATGCAGTGAAGTATTAAGGCTGCTAGGGAAGCTGCTTCCTTTATTAACTTCTAATGGTTTCAAACTTTTATTTCTACTGAATTGTTTGCCCTTGTAATTTTTAATTGTGTATATTCATTAGTAAACAATGTATAGAACACTCAAGATTAATTGCCTGCACCTCCAGACACCTAATTTCCATGGAAACATAAGAACAGAATGTACAAATGCCTTAAGCTGCAAACTTCTTAACTTCCACTGAACATTTGCTAAAAAAAGCAAACTAATATCATTGCATATGCAAGAAGCTTAGCACTTTTCATTGCATTTGTCATTTTGTCTTATTTTCCAAGCCTACTTGCTTACAGAAAACACATTTTTTAGATTAAGTCAAGGGCATTAATTCAGACATTCACCTATGCAAAAATAGGCAAAAACATCTCAAATCTACATTTATAATTAGTGCACCTTCAGTCTTTTCACCCCAGTAGCCCATAATTACTGTAAATTAACTCAAACTTGCTTTTGTCCAGCCTTTCTTCTCTTTTTACATTGTAATGCCTATATTTCATAAAACTAAAAAAGTGTTTATTTTAATATCATTATCACATACAACGATCAATAAAATGACTCACCCACACCCCTACATTTAAGATACCCCTGACTACATACTACACAAATCTGCTTTACTAGATAACATGCAGTTTATATCTTGATATGTTTTATATAAATACTATTAAGAACAAAACTGTTTTACTTAAACTTACTTATTTTTCCCTTTTATTATCCTTCTCAACATTAATGACATAAAGTGGGGTATATCCTTTGCAGTCCACTCAGAAGTTAAACAAAGCCAACAAAAGTCCAGTCTTCTCAGTCATTTTTTCTTCCAAAGCCATATTTCACAAATGTGATTGATGCTTTAGAATCTCACAGTTATTCACTAATTTTAGTGCTGCTTGGCTTTCTCCTGTTCATCTCAGCTCCTGTACTTTTTTTGTTTCTTCTGTGGAACATATAACATTTCCATTGGAACATTTGAAAAGGTTCCATTGGAAAAGTCTGTCTATGAGCTTTATTGTTAGAAGAATGAGAAGTAGACTCAAGTTGGAAAAAAATGCTAGCTTTTATTTCTCAGTTTCCTTTTTCATATTTAGAGAGCTGAAATTATGCTATTGATCACCGTGCAGACATCTTGGAAGGCTTCCAGTCTAACAATTGTTTTATGTTTTATGGATTTTTTTTTTCATAAGAAAATGAAATTATGTATAACAAAGGCAATCATACATTTATATAAATGAAAACAAACCATATTGACTTAGTTTTAGTTGCAAACATTATATGTCACAAACCCGATTGATGTCACAGTTACACAATCTACAGAACTGGTGTAATCATTGAATATTTAATAATTACAGATCTCAAAATAATCTTTAATTCTTATCATAATACCTCCACCTGATTTTTTTGTCAGATTGTCTGTTACACTAAAAACATTTACACAGTGACAAAACTGCTTTCTAGTCATCGTTCTTTAATCATGTTTCACAAACAGTAACATCAGGTTTCTGGGCATGTAGAAAATGTTCCAATAAAAAACACATTATTACTAAAGGTTCTAGTGTTAACAGCCATTAGACATACATCAACCCCGGGATTCAATGAACTCCATGTAGTCTTTGCGCAAAGCCTACATGGAATTTGCATGTGTGCACAGTGGTGTGCGGCGATCACCAGTGTGCTCTACCATGCAATGCATAGTCATGCCACGCGCTGCATCTAAGCAAGGTTTCATGGCTGTCAGCAGTGTTGCCAGCCAGGAAACCATATAAGTGAACACAAATAGCAATCTTGTTTGAAGCAGAGCACTTACAGTCCATGGTTTAGCACTGAATACAACAATGATCACCATGGCTTCAGAGATCTCTTGGTACAACACACCTGCACAAAGCCCAACATAATGTGGGGACAATGACCCAGAAATAGGGAAATATTTGACATAGACACCTTATAAAAATGTGGTAAAAGTACATGTTCTGAAGGATTTGAAGTATGAAACTCAAACATACTTCTCAACCTCTTAGAGTAAGAAATCTGAACAAAGCCATAAATAATGGGGGATAAAGGCCTGAAAATAGGGACAAATGTTTAATATTGCTCTTACAAACTTAGAAAGTTGATAGAATAATAGTTTTTACATTAGCATGAATTTTCTGAAGAGCCTGAACTTTGAAACTCAAATGTCTGTCATTATTTTCTGACTTCAGTCTGCAATGACATGCCAATGGTTTCCCAGAAAACTAATATTTTATGTGGAAAAGATAAAAAAATATGAGACGAAAATTTGGACAGTTGAGAGGTGTGACACAAATGTATGTAATAATGGGTCATATCAGTCCTGGGATCATCCCAGTAATATGGCAGAAAGACACAAATTTGATAAGGAACATATCTGGGCATCCTGTGAATATTTCAACGGTTGAGAAGTATGATTGCAAAATATACAGTCCAAACACAGTATAGGACAGTGTATTTACAGTGCAAAGTATTGTGATATCCCATTCCTTGCATCGTGTACTGAAGCTGTGTAAACGATCTGTAAAGGTATATGGACTGCCATGTAAAATAAACAGTCAGGGGAAGTGTGTGTATTGAATAGGGACACACAGATGAATTGTGGGAATGAATACAGGAAAAGAGGACAGATAAAACAACCTAATGTACAGCAGATGAGGGCATGCCAGTGGAAGATGATTGTAGCAGCAACACCAATCCCATATCTGTATGGTACAGCAGGGACTCCACAGTGAAAAGGTGTTTTATGTGACTGTCACACAAGGTGACATAACAATGGGGAAGATGTTTGTGTGAGATAAGCATCCTTACATGAATAAAGCAGAGGACATTTATAAGGATCTGACATAAAATTGGGGTAGGATGCATATTATGAAGCTGTGCAAACTGACTTGCCTGAATATGAGTGCAATTTCAGCAGAAGTCTCCTGCAAGTGGGGCAGAGGTAAAGGCTCATGGAAAACATGAAAAGAACCAATCACAACCACGGACAATATTAGAATAATGCCACCAGTAATCCCATGCCTTTGACATAATATATGTGATTTAGGGTGATAAGAGATGATTCTGCACAAACACACTTGAACAACTATTATGATACATCCACACACTATGAGGATAACCATGCACACTGTCCTGGGGACACTGCTATAACTGTATGCAACATTATGAGCAGTACAGGCTAGTTGACCGGTGTGCTTGGCATATACATGCATGCATATATATATATATATAAATATATATATATATATATATATATATATATATATATATATATATATATATATATGCATGCATGTATATATATATATATATATATATATATATATATATATATATATATATATATATAGGCACAATCCATACTGTCACGAATGATATCCATGCCTTTAAAATTGCAAACACCTATGTATGTAGTGTCTGCATCAGCAGAACAAGTAGCAGACATTCATCTGGTATAACAACTTGATTGGTGTTCTGCACCATCAGTCAGGTATATGCCACAAAAAGAATACCTAGGTATGGCCAATAAGCTGTTTGACAGCTTGCTGTGACAAAGGTGGTACACTTCAGTTACACATCACTGGAAGATGAGAAGGGAGATACATGGGTGTATTGTACTCGGTTATTGGTGTGATGAAGGCTGGGAACTTTGAAGGTATTCTGGCCTCTGATGTGGATGTCCTTCACATACTCAGTACTTGTGTTGCATACAAGGAAGTAGTCAGCACTGTGACCATATGCTGGTGGATGTTCCACTTACCATCTACCACAGGTCACAAGCCTATCTGTCTGATTATAGGGTGCGATGTACACATTATACTTGGGTGGTGTGTTTGTTTTCCTAACTTAACAAATCTCCCCATGTTTTCTTGCATTGCAGATGTTGTCATGGCTGTTGCAGCAATCTTTGGTATGTGTTGATACTGTCTACTTAATACTAATATCACAACTGGAGTCAATGATTGCCCACAATCTGTAGTCCTTCAGGCAGTTGTGTTGACACAGGATGTGTATGTCATCTATGATGTCCATCACTCAAATAATGGACAGGAACGGGCCTAGCAGACAGCCCTGATATATGGACCTGATCACTGGACCTGAGATATTGATCCCTTCACACATTTCAACACTGAGATGCCATGTATGTGATACACTGCTTTACCCACTTGGTGATATAGCTGTTTATGGTCACGTATGACAGTGATGATTGAATACCTCCATGTGGATTTGTATCAGATCCTTGACCTGGTCAAGTTCCACAAGATGATATTGTTGTCATCATACATGCCCTCAATTACCTCTTTGAGGACATCTATCAGATGTAACAGACATGATGTAGCATTAACAAGTGATACAGGTCTGTTGCACACAGCCAGAATATTACTAGTGTCCATTTAGAAGATGTCCATTATGATGTTGGTATACGTCACAGTTAAGGAGAGTCTGGATGTCTCTAAACAAGCGTGCATCAGGTGCTGTCCTTCCAGCTCAGATGGATGCATATTGATATACACCCTTCTATGGAACATAGCCCATATGGAGGGTGTGTTGAAGTGTGTATTCAACTGTATCAGGATGGTGTATGTGATGAATCACACCGTAGGTGATTTGTGATGTTACAACCCATTGATTCCATGTGATAGGCCTGGATGAAGGTAAGACACTGCATACTGCCTATCATGGGTGGCCTAAGGTTTTCATAGTATCCCCCATGCAGGTATCATTGATAAACCCTCCCAGCTGGGGATTAACCCATACGTCAGTAGATGGGTAACCAGTTGGCTCACTGACAAAACACATACTGTAAAGGTACCTGTACCAGTAGAGCTGCCACCACTGGTAAACCCCAGGGATCTGTGCTTGGCCCTTCAATGTTTGGACTCTGTTTCTCAATAGTTCAGGCTAAAGTATATGGACTTTGGCTTACCAAGTTTGTTGATTCTTGCATATTGTGTGCAATCATTGAGCCCACCAATGATGATAACATTGTACAGGAGGAGTTAATACAGACAAATGACTGGTGACAAAGGCACATGATCTACAAATAAATGCAGAAATGTGTCTTTTATGTTGTCTTGAAAAGTGGAATTCCATGTTAATCACAGCATTGACAGCAGTCCTGCTGTGCTGAAACTCAGTGATGCAAGCACCGGGGACACATGGAGATAGCAATCTGAAATTTGACCACTAAGTGTCCACACTGGTATTGAAAGCTTATGTTGTGCATATTATAAGTCACGCCATCATATTCAGATCGTAGGATTGTATGACAGTACTGTACTCAAACCTCATCAGAACACTAATAAAGTATAATGCTCTCTTTTGCATGTCCCTTGCCAGACGCATGCAGCAGCAGGAGAGACTACAGGGCTTTCTCATCAAGAAAACATCTGGCCTACAAACCATGCCATGATGTATGTGGATAGATTAAAAGCCATGTCACTGTAATCTGTCTCATATAGGATGAGATGACTTCTGCCTGGCCTCCAGGCCAGTCTCTGACCCTGCCCTGGTGGGAGTATTGCGTATCCACAAATCTGATATAGCTGATAACATCGCCAGTGTCTGTTGAGGAGGATATGTTAATAACAGTGTCCCACGTGCTGATGTAAAATGCTCTCTGCAATGTCACTCTAGCTCATGCATGCATGCGCACACACACACACACACACACACACACACACACACACACACACGCACACACACACACACACACACACACTTAACTGCAGTGAGAACAGAACCCCTAAGTACACAGACTAGAGAACTCAGTAATTTACGCAAGTGCTATGGCACAAGTCTGACTTTTGCAAGAGTGCAGGTCAACTTATAGTAGATGACATCAGCAGGTCACATGGGAGAGAAGATGTTGGGAGGCCTGCATGAAATGGAGGTGTAGGCATGTGCAAGTATCAAAATACTATCAATCCATGGCACTGGAGCAGTAACTGCAGGATAAGCACTTCTGCTGTTCTGTCTAGACACACACACACACACACACACACACACACACACACACACACACACATGCGAGTGCGCGTGTGCGTGCACACACACACACACACGCACACACACACACACACACACACACACACACACACACACACACACACACACACACACACACACACAGCTGACTGCAGTGAGAACAAAACCCCTACCTATCTAATTACACAGATTACAGAACTCAATACTTTATGCAAGTGCCATGGCACAAGTCTGACTTTTACAAGAGTGCAGGTCAACTTATAATAGATAACATCAGCAGGCCATGTGGAAGAGCGGATGTTGGGAGGCCAGCATAGGTTCATAGCTTCATAGGTTCATAATAGGTTACTAGAATAATGGTCCTAGGGTGTTTACAAGCCTAGCTGTGTAAAAACACAAGTACTGTTATTGAGCATAGTTAGATGGTTGTTGTTAGAGCAATTTTGTGAGCAGCACCAGTTGGCCCTGTCCATGAGTGACATATGTGCCCCTCAGGAGTGACTTTATAATCACCCTTCCAGTTATCAAGGTTGCACTTGAACAGGATCATTGAGTAGCACTGCTTCACATGAAGTGGGAGCCTATTACAGAGGAATTTCAATCGCTGGGGGATATTTCTGTCTCCCCAGCATGTTCTGTTTATGTCACAGGCTAGGTTGAGAACCCTGGAGCAAGTTATTCTTGTCCCTTTTGATTTTGCAGATGTCTAGCATTTCCAGTAGGACAGGGTCTGATACTGCTGTGTAGGCCAGGCATAGGTCACCTCTTAGCATCCTGCATGATACTGTGTACAGTGAAAGGTCTTTCAAGTCTTTCCATTTAGGTCATGTTTTGGAAGCCCTGGATTCTCCCAGTCACAAAACCTCTCTATTTTCTCTAATTGCTGCAGGTGTCTGGTGAGGAACAAACAGAAGGGAGCATCATACTCAGTTAGTGGTCTGATAAGGGTAGAGTACAGCAGAGCTATGACCTTCCTGTCTTTGGATCTGATGTCCATATGCATGAGGTGCACAGTGCAGAATATGTGTCTTACCACTATAGACACACAGTGATTAAAGTGTAGATTGCTATCAACATGTGCTTCCAAGTCTCACAACACTGTGTTTGAGCTTACAGGGGTGCTACGTATATCATAATTAGCAGGGGTACTTCATTGCTAAAGGGAACAATGAGGCAGTGTTTGCTTTAAAGTTCAGTCCGTGATTTATGCACCAATCATTTGTATGTGTCAGCCCCTTCTGTAATATGTTACCATCACTGGGGGATACTATAGAAGTGTGTTCAGTTAACAGTCATCTGCAAACTTGGTAAACCACAGGCCATCTACTATTACCTGGGTTTCAGAGAAATAATTTCCAAACAGTTGAGGGCCCAGCACAGATTCTTGTGGCATTCCACTGGTAAGTGGGCTACTGGTGGATATGCAGTCCCCAACTTTGAAAATGTGCGTTCTGTCAGTGAACCAGTTGGCTATCCATCTGGTAACGTATGGCTTAATTCTCAGATGGAAGATTTTCACTATCAGATGTGAATGGGGGATTGTGTCAAAGGCCTTGTATAACTCAGCATAGGTGGTATGTCCTGTTATCCCTCATTCAGGTCTTTTAGATCAGTATCAAAGAAGTCCACTAGGTTTAATAAGCAAGATCTACCCTTGACAAAAACAAAATGGGTTGGGTCAAGGGTGTTGAAGGTCGCCTACGTTCCTGTAGATAAAGTCCATGCTGATGCCTTCCCTAGCCTTGCAGATAAGGCTTTTTTAGTCTTATAGCTCAGTAGATCTAGTTCTTCATGTTACCAGATTGATGTGTATTGCATATCACACAACATTTGATATTACTTTCTGTAGTGTAGGTGATATATGTGTGGAAAAAGTACTTAGACACGAGGGTTGCAGCCCTTGGGGGGGGGGCATGTAAATATGCAACATATTATTATGAATGGGCCTTCAGTTTATGCTTCCATGTGTAATTTCATGTCATAGACAGGAAATGGACAGTAAAAAGCAATAATACATAATAATATTTACTTTTCTGTATCACGGCGAGCAGCCAGTTTGTGTGATGATTGACAAACTGCATACACATGCGAAATATACATTTTTAATTCTTTCTCTGTTTGCACGTACTTAAGCTCCTAACCTGAGCTACATTGCAAAAAGTCTGACAGTTAGTATTGACTGTATGAAACAAACCTGCTGCTTGACTGATTCTGTGGCAGCACATGTTAATACATTGAAACATTTCTTTTTGGGCCCAGATGATAGAAAGATGAAGCCCAAAAAGTGAAGGGATCCATTGCTTTTTCTGCTGCTTATGTGTGTTGTGTATGATTCTATTTTTTGACCAGATTAAAGGTGTTAAAATAAGGTAGATAGGAAAGTAGTGAAATGGGGAGCAAGCAAGGGGAAGAACAAAGGGAAACCAGTAAAGGAATGTGCAGGAGGGAGGTTGGAAAGAACCATAGCTATCCATTTCTTTAAGAGTGTAAACTGAAAATATGTGCAGAATATTAACTGAATTTGGACTGTCACCCCACAAATAGGGATGACCACAACACAATCATGTTGTATAGCCAATTGGACTGAATGAACTGTGTCAAGAAGACAAGTGAGAATTGACAGATTTTTTGTTTTGGGACATGTGGTAATTTTTTTTTATTTGAGAAAGAGGGGAGTGTTGGGGAAAGGACACAGGTATGGCTGGGTCAGGTAAGTTGGGTAGGTGAGGAAGCAATTGCAGACAGACGAGACAAACAAGACAAGAAACAGGGACAGTGATGGACACAAATGTTGGGGGACACCATGAGTAGGGTGAGGGTGGGGACAACCCAGGCCCATAGCCATCAAGCTTGGAGACAGTGAGAATCGAGTCCTCACCCACTGGACTGTTATTGCTGTCACCTTACTCCACAGGTGGCTGGAGTCCTTGACATCTCCTCCTCCTCCTATGGAACATGAGGAAGAGCAGCCTCTCCATCTGTCATAGGCATGCAGGTGTGGTGACCCTACACACCAACCATAGCAACTCACTGTGGGTGATGAAATCACCACCTCCACCACTGCTCCTGGAGGGTACCATTGGACCAGCATCTTGGGCAGGACTACCTGAGGGTACAAGTAGTGCAGGAGCAGCAGAGGCAGTGCTACCAGGTTGGCTCCCTGATGTGCTGGGCTTTAGTTGATAATTACACAGCTTCTGAAGAAGTCTATGTTTAGAAGAAAGCACTTAACTGTAAATTGAAGTAGTTTTACCAATAAAGGATTGTTTCTTTCTACAACAACTGCGAATTGGAGTAGTTTCTACCATTGTTGGATTATTTTGCTGTGGTCTTTGGCTTCCTGGTCAGATGTTTGTTCTTTGCTTGGATTTTTGTTCCAGTTCCAGGTACTTCTCAGCTTTTTGCGAAGCATTAACAACATTTTATTCAGCAGTTCTTTAAATTTTAGCCAAGTGTTGTAGGAAGAGGTGACTCTGGTTGTTCTTGTCTTCACTGTATTAAGTTCAGATTGACATACCTCAGTTGCAATGTTTATAAATTATTTCATAGTTGGAGTGGATTCATTCTTCCATTTCTTGGTAATAACTTTTCTTACTATTGTTAAGATACTCCATAAAAGAGGATATTTTATTCTCATGACGCAAGTAGAAATTGGTAAATTAAATAAAATTAGAGATTTGGTTAAAATAAATTTATCATTAAATGCAGCCTGTAAAATAAAGTTTATATTATCCCAAAATGGTTTAATTACTAAACAAACAAAAACATGTTGCCAATTAGCTTTGACATTTAACTTACATCTCCAACATTCTAGATCTTTTTTGTACATTAATTCAACTCAATGTGGTGAAATGAAAGTTCTTTGCAAGAATTTCCAAGAAAATAGTCTCCATTTTGGTAAGGAAGTAGGTTGTTTTGATGATAGTAACATTATTTTTTTTATCTGCTCCACGTGTATTGTTATTGTTAGTAAGTCTGATATAATCCCAGTAACTTTCTCTGTATCTATAGTAACTACCGTTTGTCAATGTTTTATCGTGTGAAAATGTAGCTAATTTTCAAATTCCATGAATCCTAACCAGTTTCAAAAACATGCTACATTGTTTTTTCACTCTAGCAGCTTTCTACTAAACACAGTGTTCCTTTACTTGTCTGTACTTCATTTACACCTTAATGGAGCTTTTCTGCAATGGCAGTCACCACAGAAGATCACATTTTAACTGAAATTTAAATTTTATTTTCCTTTCTCTAAGTACCCCTTTCTTCCCTTTATCATGTTCCTTCCATGCATCTCTAGAATTCTCATACTTAATATTTTGATGCTATGTCTGTTTCCCAGCTGTATTTGCTTTTGATATCCATACAAACACATTTCATTCAATGCATACTTGTTTCTGTTTCCTTCACCTAGAGCTTCCTGACCTTCTTACTGTTGTAATTCAGCCATTAATATTTTAACATAAATTTAACTCATAAATTTAAAGAAAAAAATCAATATAGAATAATAATATATTAAACTCAACCACCAAAGTTATCATCTTTATTAATAATATCTGTCTTTACTAGATTAGGGGAATTTTTATAGTTTCTTGACCTAATTTCCTCATCTGTATAAATGCCACCTCAGGTCTTCTCTCAAAATAAACATATGTGTAGTCAGCGAAAGTATATAAAAACATAAAAGTGTATCTGCAGTTTCCACAGAGAAGAATACTGTTTATAGAGTCATAGGTGTCTTCTAGGCTAAAAACCAGTGGGGCCTTTATAAGCCTAGCAATGCAACCCAAATGTTTTCCACAGTTAGGGTGCCTTAGAGGTTATTTTAAGGGGGTGTATGTTAATCAGAGACATGGGTGTCAAACCAGGGGTGAATTTATGATTTCCCATCTAGCCAGCATCTACTGGACCAGGATACACTTGAATATAGTTAGGGAAGAGCATTGCTTCACATGAAGGAAAGCCTGTTTCAGAGAATGGAGATTCTCTGAGATACATACCTCTCCCTCCAACATGTCCTATTTAAGTTGCAAGAAAAGTTGAAATCCTTTGATCTGGTAGTTCTGGTGCTGTTCATTTTGTGGATATACAAAAGGTCCACCAGAGCAGGATCCAGGGATGACTTGTATGCTAGGCCTGAATTGCCTCTCAGCAGTCTATAGGAAAAAGAATCTAATCAAGAAGGAAAAAGGGCTTTGAGGATATCTGCATGGGACATTGTGTTCAAGCCTTGTATTCTTTTTGTGAGGAACCTCTGTGGACATTCCATTTGTTGCATGTGCCTGGTCGAGTACATACCGAAGGGGACATTCTACACACTGATCATAGATTTGCTCTGCTAGCAATGACCATCTAGCCATTAGCCTATTAACCTCCAATGCACCTATGATGAGTCTGATGAGGGTTGGGTATAGTGGCATGATAACTTCCTTGGACCTAGATGTCATATCCTTACTTATAAATTGAGCCCATTTATCCACAGCCCCTTTTTCCCATTTTTTGCACATGGGGTTGGGGTGTCACTTCAACACTGCCAAGGTTTACACCACTGAGTGGCTACCCCTGCCATGGTAATTCTTCCACACCACACAGTCACACTCACACCTAGTGCCAATTTAGAGTGTCCAATCCACATACAATATGTCTTTAGAATGTAGGAGGAAACCGGATCACCTGGAGGAAACCCACGCCAACACAGGGAGGATATACAGACTCCACACAGAAGGTACCCCAGCCGAGAATCAAACCAGGGAACCTCTTGCTCTGAGGCAACAACACTATCTGCTGCATGACTGTACTGGTCCTATTTATAAAGATGACTGATGCTCTTTGGGTATCATCGTTGACTTCCTTGTTCTGTTGAATGTGGACGGTCTGTTGTTATTTAGCTGTGAATAAATCATGCATCATGAGATCTATGAGTTTAATGTTAATATTTAACTATGAATACATTTGTAATTTAGCTTGTTGTTTGCAGGCACACAAGTTTGAAATGCACTGACTGTGTTTGGGCTACAGCAGTTTGTCTAGAACTACAGCTGAGTAAGGTTATGAGCTGTTAAATGCTTCCTGTTGTACATGGTTAGACTTCCTCAGCCTTTATTTTTCTTCTGTGTTACTCTGCAATTTACTTCCCCGGAGAGTACCACTGGGCTGCTTATAAAAAGGGATACTTGTGGCCAGTGGGATGTACTAGGCTGTTAGCACTTGTCTTTTGTATTCCTGTACCCTTGACATAGACACCAATTAGTACTTCACTATATGCTATTTGGTTAAAAATTCCAACACATTTGTTGTAACTTGATGGGTCACCAGATGCATTTTCACTAAATGTGAGTTTCAAGGGAATAGTTGTTTACTGTTTCTCATGCTAAGTCTTTTTTCAATGTGAGAGCATTTTATTTAGAAAATGGATGTTGGTGTTTCTTTCTGTAAAATTTGAAATAAAGATTTTAAATGAAATGCAAATCTCTGTGATTGTAAAAGTAAAGAAGACAATTTTATGTGCACTGGTTTGACTTTGGACAGTATTTACAGTAACTGAGATGAGACTGCCAAGTAATGGGATACTGGTATGGCTGGTAGGGACTTTATTCATTACCCTGCATAAGACCCCATTTGTCAATGATCCAGTTGTGTTGACACTGGAGGTGTATTATGCAACAATACAGCATTATTAGCCATTCAAGTAGGTCAGACCTGGACTGAGTAATGTTAGTTGGGATAGCTATTCTGGGTGACACGAAGACAAAGGGAGGTCAAAAATATGCCGCAGGTGTCTTGCAATCATGTAAGACCCCCAAAAGAAAAGGTATGTGGCATGCAGTAATACTTCTGATTTTGTATGACTTGTTGAACAAAAGCTTGAAGCAGTATTTATATTGCTTTTAAGTGTTTTGCTTTATTCATTGCACTAAAGAATGAATTAATTCATTAATAGGCCTGGATCATGCAACATAGTGTGCATGTTGCATTTTAATAATATATTTTTACAGTACCATCTTTACAGCCTCCAGCAACTACAAAGGGTTATCATTTGTCAGGTTATATAGTCTTTATTTAAGACTTTATATAGTCTTTATTTATGTCAGACTCCAAACCAGTTACAAGTGGTGTCCCACAAGGCTCAGTCCTGGGACCTCTCTTGTTCGGTATATATTTCTCGGAGGTACAGGCCAACACGGAAGGACTGTGGCTGACCAAGTTCGCAGATGACTGCAAACTGGGTGCCATAATCGACTCTCCAGCTGACACAAGCATCCTCCAAAAGGGCCTCATAGAAACAGACAACTGGTGCCAGAGCCATGGCCTCAAGCTAAATGCCAAAAAGTGTATAGTCATCCCCTTTGGCAAAAACAAAGTGCCCACAAATTACCACATAGGTTGTAATCCATTAAGTACAGAAGAAGTAATTAGGGACCTGGGGACCCAAGTTGATAGCAATCTCTCATTTGACAACCACGTGGCCAAAGTGGTTAGAAAAACATTTTATATAGCCCACCTAATCATGAAGGATTCACATCTAGATCAGGGGAGGTCATTGTGCCTCTTTACTCATCCCTCATCAGGCCCATAATTGAGTACAATGCCCCTTTTGGGATGTACCTTACCAGACACCTGCAGCAACTGGAAAGACCTCAAAAGTACCTCACCAAGAGGATCAAAGGGCTCAAACAGATGCCATATGCTGCCCGGTTAAAGAAACTCCAGCTCTACTCAGTGGCATACCGCCTGTTCAGAGGCGATCTGTGCCTGATGTATAAAGCCATGTCCAACCCGGAATTAATGGACATGCTGCACCTCAGAAAATCCAAATCCCATCGGGCTACGCGCTCGAGAGACTTGAACCTCAGCACTGAAATAAATAGGACATGCTGGAGGGACAGATTCATAACCCAGAGGCTCCCTTCACTCTGGAATAAAATCCCAGTCCAGGTTAGGCAGAGTCCCTCATTGACTCTATTCAAGAGGAATCTTGATGAGTGGATGGGAGATCGTAGGTTTACCCCGGGTATCACTTCTGTGTCACTGTTAGACAGAGGCACAGTATACTAACCTCGAAAAAGGGCATAGCAAAATAAATTTAAAATGGGTGGCGAAAGCCAAACCCATTCTGGCTAGGCTTATAAATGCCCTAGGGCAGATAGCCTAGTATGAACCTATGAACCTATCATTTGGAGGAATAATCAGAACTATCTGATATTCAGCATCCACTATGAGTCATCACTGCATTTTACTCTAATAACAGTCTTCTTTACATGATTGGATTGTAAAGGGTTTTTGCATTTAGTTAAAAACTGTTACTGTGGCAGTTAGCTCAGAGAACTAAAACCCAATCTTGTTATTGAGTCACTTCCTGTGGTAAGGTAGGGGATTTCAGTCATTCCACCATTATTAACTGAGTCGATATTAAAAGACCGAAGAGATGTTTCAGCGAACACCTCTTTGTCGACACGTAATGAGCGAACGCACTAAAGCGCGAATGCTCAAAACAGCGATTTATTTCCCTGGGAAAGAAATTGCTTGGCCATCCCCATGTGTTTGTCCCTTGCCTCACTGTAGTGCAATCTCGGAGTTGGTATATTTAGTTAAGGGGGTTGTGGGGGGTGCGGGTGGTGAAGCCCCCCACGTTGTTATGTTTTAAAGTGTGTGTGTGTGTGTGTGTGTGTGTGTGTGTGTGTGTGTGTGTGTGTGTGTGTGTGTGTGTGTTGTGCTAGAGGTTTCTTTCCCAGGGAAAGAAACCGCTGTTTTGAGTGTTCGCGCTTTAGTGCATTGGCTCATTACATGTCAACCAAGAGGTGTTCGCTGAAACACCTCTTCAGTCTTTTAATATAGACCCTTATTAACCTACTGTGTGATGTTGAGCAAGTCACTTAACCAGACAGTGCTTTTGCAGCAAATGGGAATTTTGGGTAAGGCTCTTTAATGGTTTCCAGGACTGTGTGTGTGGCTGGTAACAATGAATGCATTGTTGGTTTTGCCAGCCATTCTCTATTGCATAGCTGATCTTGTTCAGGAAGTGTTATATCAATATCACCAGCACACAATTTTTTTATGCAACATAGGCAATTTATTTGTCAAGGGTAGCAGGCACTGCATTTGTAGATGGAGCTCTGAGATGCAAAGTTTTTTTTTTTTTTAACCAGCAGCTACCTCTGTATTAGTCTTAGTTCTCTTTAATGTAGAATTATCCGGATGACTTTAACTTCTACAGAGAGTGTGCATATTGACTTAGCCTGTGTTATCAAGTGGTTAATATTTATTATGCTCTGATAAATAGTTTTCTGTTTAAACTGTGCTAAACATGGTTGGGTGTTATGGTGTGATACTAGTGGTCTTTTTACAATTTCATGTAATTTATCCAAAGCTACCAATAAAGTACATGTAATTTATTTCTTTGTGACAATAAACAGTGTACACAGTCAATAAAGTGACCATAACTGAATTGCTGGTGGGGATGGGAGGATATCTGTGGCTGAAGGTACCTTATGCTCTTATGCTCTTATCGGTTAATTTTTAAACAGCCTTTAATCAAGCTTTGCAGGATTAGTGTGCATTGTGTGCATTTGAATTAAGTTTGAATACTTTGGATACCATGTGTTTGTGTGACACAAATTTGAAATATGTGAATATGGCCATTATTATTGTTATTTTTTGGCACAGATACATGAAAAGATGATGTCATCAAGGAAGCTATAATTGCTGGATTTGGGAATGTCAGTGGACAAAAATGACTGACCTTGCTGAGCTGATAAAGTTAAAAGTCATGAGTCTGTCTTTGCAGAGCTAGTGTACATTTATGTAAAGCAAATTGTAATACTTAGTGTGGCCATTTTTATCACAATCACATGTGATGTATACACATGTGATGTATACACAGTCAATAAAGTGCCCATAATTATTGAGTACGGATATTAGTAGATTATGATTTATGGTTGAAATGTTCTGAAATTAGTTCTTTGGTCGTGTTTGATCCATAGATTTTGTTCCACTGCTCACTGAAAGATATGCTCAGAACTACAAATTTAAAACACTCTAACAAATGTTGCTGTATGAAACAAGAAATTTAATTTAAAACAATCTGGAAAGAGAATCAAAGAGCACCTGCATTTATATCCATGGTTTGAAAACAACCTCGGACCCCAGGTACGCTTAATACATGATTGGGCAGATGCATTTCCAATGCGTATACATTTAATGGGACGACAAGTCTGGTTTCAGTTTGAGACTGTTTTCTGTTTTTTTTTTTTTAGCAAAAAGCCATTAGTGTCTGTGTATAAAATTTTAAATAAAAGTTTTAACTCCTAATCCCTGTAATCACTGTAAAAGTAAGGAAGAGAGTCATATGCACATTGACAGTTTTGGACAGTGTTTATGGTAAATGGAGAAAACATCCACGTAATGAGACAATGGAATAGCTTCACAGGAGGGGAGGGAGTGGGTGGGGGGATCCGTTATCCTGCCTAGGACCCCGTTTGACCATGATCCAGCTTGGCTGCAAATCCAGTTTATATAAAATCTAATATAAGCAAAAATAAACAGAAATATACAACATTAATGATATACATAATGTGCAATGTATGGTAAGATAAACTCAGAATATCATGAGAAGTAAAGATAGTACATGCACTCATTTTTTGACTGAGAAATCTTCACAAGTTTTGATTTATGACATCTAGTTCTAGGAGGTTGCCTGACAAGTCTTTTGTTAAGGTATTTCTTGGACGATGGATAATTTATTTGAAATGAAAGAAGAGCTGGAAAATACCACCAAGAAAGGCACTCACAGTGTTTGGTGTTTGCAGGGGCAACAAACAACATCACAGAACCTGCTGAGAATCCACAATAATTTATTCCTCAAGTAAAATAAAACAGCAGGATAAGCAATTTCATCATATACATTCAAAAGGACTTCATCAGAACCAAACAATATATGTGTCTTTGTTGGTAGATTTTAGTGTTTTTTTGGGCAGCATGGTCACATATACACTGAGTTTTTTTTTTGTTTTTTTTTTTTTTTGTTAACAGCTGGAACATATTCAATTGATGCTGATCTTTAAGGCTCCCTTTTTCTTTCCAGGATTTTAATAGTTCTATATTTGGAAGACTGGAAAACGAAATTGCCTGCTACTAAGTTGTCTAAGGTTCACAGTTTAATATTTTTGCTCAGATTCTCAGGAGCTGGATAAGCATATATGTGTATAACTATGCCAGTTATGGCTACTCCAGTTATTGCATCTAGTGCATCATAAACACAACAAAATGGCCAAAGACCCGGGTGTATGGTTAATCTTCAAACAGACTAACCATCAAATGGCACATCATCGAAATCTAATCATCAAATGTCCATCCATCAAACGAACACTTCATTCAACCTGTGAGACAAGGAAAGTAAATAGTTGGCTAAGACTTCCCCGTCTCACTTTTCCCCACTGTAGTTCAACCTTGGAGTTGGTATATATAGTTGGGGGGTGTGAGTGGCTAAGCCTCCCCAATGGATCAGTTTGAAATGCTGCCATTTGTGAGATGGGGAAGTGTTGGCCAACTAGTTACTTTCCCCTTCTCACAAGTTCAATGAAGTGCTCGTTCAACGGATGGACATTTGAGGATTAGATTTTGATGATATGCCATTCGATGGTTAGTCCATTTGAAGATTAACCATAGACCCCAAGGACTCATATACTCACCACTCTTTACATTCACAAGTAACCCCCATTTTATTTTACAGTCCATTACACTGTTAATGTTTTGCAACATTTGTTCAAAGAATTTTGAAAGATAATATGTGAGGTAAGTAATTATGCTCTCTCAATACTAACATGTTAGAGATATACCTCCTTTAATTGTGTCTGTCAAACAACTTTCCTTGTCTGTTAAATGGTAAAGTATCTTCTGGGACAAAAAAATGTACCAGGTCTGTGAGAGGTTATAAGTTAAGGTTGGCGGATCTGACTGCTGACTATAGTAAAGAAAAGGTTTTCCTCACATTTAATGGCTGAGTATTAGGATACCCATAATTTCTTGTCCATAAACCCTGGTCCTAGGAGGACTTGAACAGACTAGACACTCTTCCCATGGATTCTGTGATGTCAAGCATTTCTAACAACCTCATTTTAGGAAAAGCAATTTCAGATGTGGGTCAGTTGTAACTTTCTCCAGTTAATTTCAGATGTGAGCCAGTTGTAAATTTCCCAAGTAATAGTAATTGCCTCAGTAAATTTCACATTATTTTGGAAAGATCCTATAGTCTGTAAGGATATAGCTTCATAATTATAAATAAAATATTATGGAGAGAAATGTTGACATTTAAAATACTTTATTCCTCATTGGATGAAACAGGAAATGGAAAGTTAGAGCTTTTCAGTTTGTAGGGAACCTTTCTGAGAGCTGATGTAGGTGATCAAGAATTATGTTAACATTTATCAGGTACCATGATAGGTTCTGAAGACTTTGTTAAAGCAGAAAGAATCTATTCAGACAGTCTCCTGTAGCATAAATTGGTATAAGAGGAGACAAACTTATACATGACCCTAAGTTGAAAGAGGGTGGCCTTACATAGCTGCAAATTTTAAGTCTCTTCCATTATTTAAACCAGCAGCTTAGGGATGTGATTTCTTGTCTAAGAAGCTGTTACTCAGGCTACAGAACTGCTAAGATGATCTTAAGGATGACGAACTTCTGTACCTTGTTGATGCCGATGGATGTACCAATTTCATTTTCAGTTTTGGTACCAAAGTATGTTCTCGACAGCACCAAAATTACTTACTTCTTTTGCTGTCAGTGGGAAATGGCAAGATGGACAGCAACATGCAGTGATGAAAGTATTGAGTAGAAGTCCTAAAACCTATGGGTGACAAGAGCAGTTTTTCTGAGAGCTGTCCTCTTCTGGATTAGTTTGTTGACTTTTCCAGCTTCATATGATGAACTTATTATTTTTATAATTTTTTCAACAAAAACCTACATTTTTTTTTCTGTGAGAAATGAAATCATCACATTCTTTTTCTTGATTTTAGTGACATGATTTTTTTGTGATGCTCACAACTATTCATATGCCCAAACATAATAAACATCGTATAAATAAGTTTTTAGTGGTGACCAAAACAACCGTTGGTATTGCAGACCCTAATAAAAGAAAATGTTTAAATAATAGGATCCACAGAAAATGAAAATGGAACTTACTGTGCAGTCAAAATTTTTCTTCAGGTGAGTGTGTGATGCCTGACATTTGAAACAGTGGAAAAAAAACAGAGAGACTTTGCATCAACATGTGATATATATTGGAGCCATGTGCACACCTGCCTGAGTGAACACCAGCATAAGTCTGCATTAGTTTCTGTAGGGAAGAAAAAGAAGCCACTGTTTTTACAATGTTTAGTTGCAGGAAATACACGTTAAAGAAAAACAACCCTAACATTATAATTTATTGTTACTATCACTAGTCTTGAAGAACTTGCCTGTACACATTCACTCCATGTTTTCAATTGTTAGGTTTTCATTTGTTCAAGACCCATTTTGTCATAGTCAAAGGTTGAGATGTTTTAATGGGTATATGTAAGCCATTCCATAATCTGGCAAGATTATTGAAAATACAGATTTGCCTCAAACTGAAAGGAGTATCCATAGAGCTTCTTATGCTGTAGCAGAATACAAGCCTTTTTTCATGACCCTAGGGACTGCATCCTCTGTGATTAATACGTCTGTGTTCTCAGCAGCATGCACACTGCTCTGCACAGGAGGGAGTCCAGGGGTAGAAGAGTACATTAACTTTTTGGAAATTACTTTCTTATAGTTTGGGATCAGTACTATACTTTCTTATAGTACTAATCCAAACTTTTTTGGATAATACTTTCTTATAGTACTGATCCAGAAACCAGCCAATTTGTGGAGTCCGTATGGAAGGAGTGATTGAACAGCTACTGAAATGTATGTCCTAGACCTTCTACTACTACAGATAGTTTGACCTATTAGGTCGAAATTACTAGTTACAATCATTTATTTATGTACAAAGATGTAGACATAGACTTGGACCATGAGAGAGCACAACTCTTTAATGGTATCTCAGGAAGAGAAATAAACCCATCTGATCACAATACCTATAATGGCACCCAGTTGATGTGTCATAGAGTTGCACCACCATTAAATAGAATGCACCTACTTACCTATAGTCACTTCATAGGGTTCTCATTATCATTAGTCATCTGAATTTTCTCAGGTCTGACCACCTCAATAAACTGGCCATGTCATTTTTCAGGAAAAACATGATCCTTTTATCTCAACTCTCAAAGTATTAACACAAGAAGAGACCATTTCAGAGATGCTGTTAACTAATGCTATTTTCTTTTAGATAGAATAACAGGCTCTGCATGAACATGACTTTTCTGAACACCAAGACATCTGCAAATATTAACTATTTAATCACTGTAATCCTCGCATTTCTTTCATAAAATGTTTCATTTATTTTATTTAGCATTTGTTAACTGGGAAAGTCCGACTTGGAACAAAGCCAATTTTCAGCAAAGGCCCAGGGAGAAACACTCCAGACGCATGTCTTTGAATGTGGGAGGAAACTGGAGCACCCGGAGGAAACCCACACGAATGCAGGGAGGACATGCAGACTCCACAGAGAAGGCACTCCAGCCGAGAACTGAACCGTTCAACCCCTTGCTGTGAGGTGACAATGCTACAGCTGCACCGCTCTGCTGTCCCAGAAAAAAAAACACAAACTTTACGAAGAACAGAGATAAATTCTGAGGCAAACCAAAAACATCTCTGAAAAAATTGCACTCATTTAATATTGCAGTACTATGCTGTGAATTAGTGAGTTAGTCTTCAAAGGACTCACTGTATGACTCCATTCCTTTTATACCGTGCCCTGACCAGTAGGGGGTGCCTTTGAGTTACTACTGAAGCGCAGCAAAGTAAGAAAAAGTTCACATTTGTCTCACACAGGTGTCATTACATTTTTTTAAACCCAACAATAACTTTTCAATATTCTACTTTTAATTTATACATACTAAAGGATCGGAAGATTGACACTAATGTGACCTTGTACAGACATTAATGGTACCAACCCTTATTGTTTTGGTAGTTTGTAATAACTTTCACAAACTGTTCCTAATAGATTTGTTGTTATTGTATAAATGAATTTCAGGGGTTATTTGTACCATATTTCATCTGAATCATAGTAGACACTGAAGTTCACAGCAAAGCACAGTGAAAGAATTTTGGAGTAATTATATTTGTTTATTGGTTGGCTTCAGAAAATAAAACTGTAGGGCCTTTTTGAGGGGACTCACAAAATCATGGAAAATTGCAGCTTTTTCCTAGCGAGGCAGGCTTGGACATCATTATATTATTTGGGATGTTGGATACTAAAGAAAGTGCAGTATGTACACTCCCCTGCATGAATGTGTTATGTGAGGGGCGTAAAAATTTATGGAATTTTGTGAGTGGTGTTATTGGTGGTCTAGTTCATAAGTTCATAGGTTCATAGGTGTGTACTAGGCTAATGGCCCTGGAGCCTTTACAAGCCTAGCGCATAGGATTACCCTGCCATCGTGCCACCCAACCTTAGCTCCCAGTGCCTCTGTCGAGTAGTGATCCCCGGGGTGAATTTTCTATTTTCCATCCACTCATCAAGATTTCTCTTGAAGAGGGCCAACAAGATGCTCTGTTTGACATGTATGGGAAGTCTGTTACATAGCATGGGCAGTCTCTGGGTTATGAACCTGTCCCTCCAGCACGTTCTGTTGGTTGTGCTAATAAGGTTGAGGTCTCTGGAGCATGTAGTGCGGAGGGATTGGGATTTCTTTAGATGTAACATTTCTAACAGAGCTGGGTCAGATATGGCTTTGTAAGTCAAGCAGAGATCGCCTCTAAGTAGGCGATATAAGACAGAGGATAGTTGGAGTTTTTTGAGTCTGTCCATATTGGACAAGTGATTAAGGCCTAGGATCCTCTTTGTGAGGTACTTTTGCGGCCTTTCTAGTTGTTGCAGGTGTATAGTGAGGTAAATGCCAAATGGGGCATTGTAATCAATGATTGGCCTAATGAGGGAAGAGTTGAGGGAGACAATGACCTCTTTCTTCCTGGATGCAAAACCCTTAGTAATGAGATGTGCCACATAGAAGGACATTCTGACTACAGTGGCAATGTGGTGGTCAAAAGAGAGGTAGCTATTAACCTGTGCTCCCAGATCTCTTATAACACCTTTTGTGTTCAGTAAACTACCATCAGTGGTGTAATTCATGGGAACTGGGTTTTTCTCAAAGGGGATGATGACACATTTTTTGGCATTGAGCTTAAGGCCATTGTTCTGACACCAGTCGTTGGTCTCAGTGATGCCTTTATGTAGGATGTCAACATCACTTGGGGAGTTAATAATAGCTCCCAACTTGCAATCGCCTGCGAACTTTGTCAGCCAGAGTCCTTTTGTGTTGGCCTGGACTTCAGAGACTTAGATACCACACAGGAGAGAACCCAGGACTGAACCCTGTGGGACTCCACTTG
Organism: Protopterus annectens; assembly: GCF_019279795.1. NCBI lineage: Eukaryota > Metazoa > Chordata > Ceratodontiformes > Protopteridae > Protopterus > Protopterus annectens. Next base: position 53,221,075 of record NC_056733.1, read on the forward strand.
TGACTGGTCAGCAGTCTGACTTGGAGTCAGCTACTTTCACACTATGGGTTCTATCTGTGAGCCAGTTTGCAGCCCACCTAGTGATATAGGGGTCGATGCCTAGCTTAGTGAGTTTTTCTATGATTCCTGAGTGGGGAATGGTGTCAAAGGTCTTGGCCAGATCAAGGTAGGCTGTATAAACCACCTTGCCTTCATGCACAGCTCTGGTGACTGACTCAAAGAAGTTGACCAAGTTGAGCAGGCATAATCTACCTTACACAAAACCAAACTGTGTGGGATCCAGAGTTTGGAGATTCCCTATATCCTTGTTTATTAGGTCCATGATGATGCATTCCATAGGTTTGTAAATCAGACTCATCAGGCTAATGGGGCAATAGTTCCCAGGGTCTGTAGTCGCTCGTCCTTTGTGGAGAGGGATGACTGTAGCAGTGCGCCATTTGGTAGGGACAAAGCCTGACACGAGGCTGTGATTGAACAGGGCACACAGGTAAGGTGCCAGTTCACTCTTTAGTTCATGTAGAACACAGCCAGGGATATTGTCAGGTCCCATAGAAGCTGTATTCTTGGCCTTGGACAGTGCTGTTTTACCCTGTGCAGCAGTAATACTGGGTGCCTGGCAATCTACTGGTATTGTGATTGGTCCTTTGGGGGGGGGGGGGTAAAGTTGGCACTGAAGCTATTAGCCAATATCTTGGCAATATCTGTTGGCTCGGTATAGGAGGTACCATTGTACCATTGTGCAGTAGCTCAGAGCAAAGCTAGGTATTGCCGTGGATATTCTTTACATAACTATAGAAGGCCTTGTGGTTGTCTTTACTATCTGCTGCAATTCTGCTTTCATAGCTAGCTTTAGAGGATTTGATGAGGGATCTCAGCTTTTTGTTGAGGATGATAAGGGAGTTTTTCCTGTCTTGGGACTTCACCTTATTCCGCGTCAGTTTCCTCCTTCTGTTGTAAAGTTTGTTTATGGCAGGGGACCACCAGATTGGCTTCTTTTTTTGGAGGAGAGCATCTTGGTTCTATTGGGTATGGTGAGATTCATGAATTTGTGTACATGTTCGTACAGTGCATTGGTGTATGATTTGGCAGTCATGCAACTATTCTTTTGCATGGGTGCTGTAAAGTTAGCCACCTCTGTTTTTAGAAGCCCAAAGTTAGCTTTGTAGAAGTTTTTCATGGTGGTTACTTTTGCGGGGGTGGGAGGGTGCGAGGGATGTGGATTTCCAAGGTGATTAGTTTGTGGTCGGACCTAACCAGGGAGGATTTGACTGTGTCCGTAGAGCAACGGTCACCCATGTTAGTAATGACCAGGTCAAGGATGTTGCTACCTCTAGTGGGGGGTAAGAACAAGCTGGTCCAGGACATTGGAATTAATGAATTCCAGGAAATGTTGGGCAAGTGTATTGGTACATGAGCAGTTTTCCCAGTTAATGAGGAGGTAGTTGAAGTTGCCCAGTATGAGAGTGTTAGGTTGGACCCTAATAATTTCCACGGTGCTTAGGACCGAAGAGTGTGAGTCTTGGGACATGGTTGGGGACCTATAGCAGGCTATGATCTGAATCGCTGTCTTACCCATTGTTAGCTCCACTTGAAGTATCTCTGATGTGTTATGTTGGGCTTCCAGTCTTGAGGTGTGTGCATCCTTTATGAGTATAAAAACACCACCACCTTTGCAGCTTCAGTCCAAGTTCTGGGGCCGAAAGGCGTGGAATGAGTTATAGCCTGGTAGTGCAGGGGTGCTTTCTGCTGCCTTGAACCAAGTCTCTGTTGCAGCACAAATGTCGATGTTCTCCATTTTAAGGAGTGTTTTGAGCGAGTGCATTTTGAGATTTCGACTTCTAGCATTGAGCAGCATGAACCTCAGATTACATTTGTTTGTTGCTGTTACAGTGGTAATTTGGTCTTTGGAACACTGCCTAAAAAAGGCACTATAGGGGTGGCAAGAGTCTTGGCCAGTATCTGGAAACCCAGGGGTGACACATGCAGGCCATCTCTGGCAAATCATCGAGGTCTGTCAATCTTGTCATCCCAGGCAGACAGTTATTGAATCCTCTTAGAATGACACCAGAAACTTAGCCAATTGTTGAAATCAATCATTTTCTGGTAGCATTCTGGGTGATGGTAGGATGCTGCTCAGGGCTAGGGTCATACCCGCCCTGGCTACATAATTCAAGAGCTCCTCCATGTCTCTTTTCATGTAGTCCAGGGAGGTACGTCTCAGGTCATTCACACCCACATGTACAATGACAGAGTCATATTTGTACCTGTTGTTGAAGGACCTGAGTGAGTGCATTATGTGGCAGATCCTGGCACCTGACAGGCAGCTGACTGTTACTTTCTCCTTATTCAACCTAGTGAGTGGGGCATCAGTGTATCTCACTAATGGGTCTCCTATGACTAGTTTGTTGGGCATGCTGTTTTGCCTTAGGGGCTTTGGTTGAATGGCACACTGTTTATTAGAGTTATATGTCTCATGATTAGTGTTATGGTGGTCAAGTGCATTTCTGCCTTGGAGGTCTCTGCTGTTTGGGTAGATTTTTATTGAGAGCCTCCATGAAGGTGGGTGTAAGGTTTGTGTTTTTATGTGAAGGCAGTGCTGGTGTGTGTTCTGGAGGGCTATATGTTCCATGTGGTGTGGTGCAAGTGTTGACCTTCTCCTCTTGATCAGCTATTCCGGTCTTAGCTGGAGAGTGTGTGACTTCCAGTTTGGATATATAAGTGCATCTCTTGCAAGTCTGAGTGCTGGGAGGTAAGAAGAGAAGGTTGTCAGTGAACATGAGGCAGTTGCTACATTGCCTCAGGATGCCCAAGTTCACCAGGTTAATAGGAGAAAGCACAGGGAACTGACCTTTAGACATGCCTGGAGGGTTGGGCATTAATAATAAGTACTGGAGCTCTTTCCATGTAGAACGTTTAGTGCTGGTAGCACTTTTGTGTGATACAATAATTGCTACCAGAAGTCATGTAAAGTGCCAGACTAATAAGCTAGTAAAAGTGCAGGAGAGGAGAAAACTAGCAGATCTAAGGGAAAATTTGAAGAGCAGACTTTGGCACTGCTCAGAAGCTTACAAACAATCCTGGACACAGCAAATCTGTATCTGGACTAGACTAGTTACAGGGAAGGCAGGAAACAAGCGCAAATGTGGGCAATTAAACCAGAAAGTTGAAAGGGATGGAAAAACTGCCCAAACGGCCAAAAACCTACAGTTTTTGGGCCAGACACCACTCCTCTTGTGGTAGATAGGCTACGTAGTGCTTACCACTCCCACTGATAAACTAAAAGGCTTCGCTCCAACACAAAAAGGCTTGGGTGGCTCAGAAGCTTACAAACAGTCCTGGATACAGCAAATCTGTAATTGGACTAGACTAGTTACAGGAAAGGTGGGAAAAGCGCAAATGCAGGCTTTTAAACCAAAAAGATGAAAGAGATGGAAAAACTGCCCAAATGCCCAACATGATGGACATGCTCCACCTAAAGAAATTCAAGTCACTGCGAGCCACGCACTCTAGTGAGCTAAATCTCGCCACAACAATAAATAGAACATGCTGGAGGGATAGATTCCTGTCACAGAGACGTCCCATGCTTTGGAACAAAATTCCAAATTACATCAGGCAGAGCCCCTCACTAACACTTTTCAAGAGAAACCTTGACGATTGGATGGGTAACAGAAAATACACCCCTGGGATCACTTCATTGGCTCTGCTTGACAAAGGACCAGTTAATTAATCAATGGGGTGGCGAAAGCCAACACACTTTGGCTAGACTTATCAATGCCCTCGGGCAGATAGCCTAGTACCTACCTATGAATCTATGAACCTAATAAACTACAATTTATGTGCCAGAAACCACTCCTGTTGTGGTAAATAGGCTACTTAGTGATCACCACTCCCACTGATAAGCTAAAAGGCTTCCCTCCAACACAAAAAGGCTTGGGGGGCTCAGAAGCTTACTAACAGACCTGGATACAGCAAATCTGTATGTGGACTAGACTAGTTACAGGAAAGGCAAGAAACAAGCTTAGAATTTTTTTTTTTACAGAAAAGCAGTTAAAACAGCACTAAAAACAATTCAAGTGCAGTGCAAGCTAGCACACTTGAGTGTGTAGCAATATTAAATCAAATACAGTTTAAATAAATGCAATTCATTCAGACTGTATTCTGAACTGAATTCAAATATTGAATGGCTGGGACATTCCCTTGTGGCCAGTGTGGTTTTTGTCAACACATAGAAATTATGGATGTGTTTTTACATCTGGATACCTGTAAGGAGTATAAGTTCAGCCCTAGAGCCACTTGTGCCACCAGGCATATAGTCTATCTAGTGCAGTGCCATTGTTATCAGAGATTCTATGTGGGTAAGATAGGACGTACCCTAAGGGAACGAATAAGGGAGCACCTTTATAATATATGTAAAGGGAGTAATAATAGTGCCATATCTAGGTATGTGTTAGCAAATGAAGGCAAGCATGTATTGAAATTTAGGGTTATTGAAAGTATAGGAGTTAGTGTTAGATTAGGAGACATTGAGAATAAGACAGAAGAAGCAGAGCTATGCTGGATCCTTAAGCTTAGAGCTGATCGGGGGTCAGGGCTCAATGGGGTGGTTTCCATTAAACCAGTACTTAATAAGAGAGGTATACCTAAATAGGTGCCTTCCTTTGTTTTTACTGCTTTTGTATTTTTTATATATGAATGTGAGTATGACTTTAGCACTTATTTGGTGGTTATACTGTGCATTTATAATTGCAGTAATTCTTAGTGATCTTGATGCATGCAGTATATGGCTTTTGCTGCTCCAAGAGCTCACTTCCTGAATTTGATGATGCAGCATACTCTACCTGCTCTTGTGAGCTGGTAATGAGTGAAGACACAGGCTTAGCACTGAGTGAACAAAATACTGTGACTGCTGTGTAATTACTGGCCTATTTTAAGAAGTGAAAAGTGAGTAGCTGATGTTATTTATCTGAATGTATGCTTTTATTCCTGTGAGCTATATGTTCTTGTTTATACTATGTATTTATAACTGTAGCAACTTTGAATTTTGATGCATGCAGTATATGAATTTTGCTGTTTTAGGAGATTATTCCCTGAATTTGATGGTGCAGCATGCTTTATCTGTTCTTGTGAGCTGGTAATGAGGGAAGACACAGGTTTAGCACTGAATGAATGAAATACTGCGACTGCTGTGTATTTACTGGCCTATTTTAAAAAGTAATAAGTGAGTAGTTGATGTTATTTATCTGAACGTATGCGTCTGTATTTGTGAGCTATATATTCTTGTTTATACTGTTTACAGCTGTAGCAACTTTGAACTTTGATGTAAGTAATTTATGATTTTGCTGCTTTAGGAGCTGATTTCCTGAATTTGATGATGCAGCATGCTTTATCTTTTTTAGTGAGCTGGTAGTGATGGAAGGCGCAGGTCTAGTACTGAATGAATTTAATAATGTGATTGCTATGTTTTTATTGGGTTATTTAAAAAGTGAGTAGGTGATGTCACCTATTTAAATGTTTGTTTCTGCTTTTGTGAGTTATATGGTCTGAAGAAGCCACTTGTAGTGGTGAAAGCGCTTACCTACTCACATCTGTTTATTAAAGTTTTTATGGTTGCCGTACGTCTGACTGTCATTTGTTTGGTATTGCTACACTTACATTTTACATCCTTGGTAGTCAGTTTACTCATTGGGTGATTTTTTTCTCTTTTTTGTCTGAATTCAAATATTGCTTTATTCAACTCTGAACAGTTAAAAAGTGCCAAAAAACATATTTATCATCTGAGAAGCACAGTCAGTCAGAATACAAGGAGATTGTAACAAAGTGGTAGAATCATGGATTGAGGGCGGTCTTTCACTGAACTATTGGATATCCATTTGTAAAGCACTTCAGGGTAGTGTGTTTTTATGCTGGGACACCACTTGTGATGAAGTAATATTCATTTTTTTTCTATGCTTGATCCATCCAGAAGTAATACTATTGTACAGGTACACACAGTTTCTGTTCCTTGTTGCTTAAATATCATGGGAACAAAAAATACAAGAGAAGATTATTCAGTTGGAAGGAAGTACAGATGAATAAGGTAGTTTGCAGTGAAACTGATACAGAATTTGGGTATGTCTGAAGTAACTTTTTTTGGTTACCTTCTTCCTAGCAGAAGTTTGTGTACAAAATATATACAAACCTCACTCTTTCAAGGCTTCGTAGAAAATATGCAATCAGCCATGAAAAATGCTTCAGTACAGTGGCTCAGAGTCAGAGATACACAGTGGCAAACATGTCATTATTGTTATCAAACCAAAAATCCAGACTCACTATGAGCTATATAAGGTCTTATTATAACTCACTGGCATGCCATAAATGAGTGCTCCTTTGGTGGCAAGAGTGCAGACTGCCATCTTCTTTTAGACCAGTTTCCATCCTATGGCTAGTAATGCCAGTAAGGAAGTGGTGCTTAAATGGCCAACTTTCTAAGCAGACCCCATCAGGATATCCTCCCTCACCACCACCATCACCATTGTCCTGTGAGCGCCTTTGTTACAAGATTAAACAACTACTTTCCGTAGTGAAGAGTACAGGTTTGATTCTTTCCACCTCCATTTCCCTACTGTGTGATTTTGAACAAGTTACTTAAATGCCCCTGAAAAAGACACTTGTGGCCAGCAGACTTATCTGGTTAACAAATATATAGAATAAAAATAAGTAAAATAAATAAGCAAATAAATAAATAAACATGGCATTTGAATGAAAGGGAGAAAGATTGTCTTCAATCTCTCCTGTTACTCCCCCTCCCCCCTCCAATGGACTAGTGAAGAACTTCCTGCAGACAAGATGGGTAGGAAATAGTTGGTTCCATTGTTCGAAGTGAAACTGAAGCAAATGCATATGTTTCTGTCCGTGAGTTCTGTGACACCTATCACTGAAGTGTGACATCATCATGAAAAAGTTAGGTCATGGCATGAAGTAAACAAGGCAGTCATGGGCCTGATTATAGAAGAACACCCAAGAAATGATATCATCACATACAAATAAAGCACATATATTTATTAGGTTACTGGTAGATTAAAACTGTATACTTAATGTGGTCACAGCACACAGACTAGTATCGCTGACTCTGCCCTGCATGATAACATTATATAGACCACTGCAGATGCTCTCCTGCCTCCATTGGTTGCAGGTCACTTTAAGTAAAAAGAGTT
>NC_056733.1:53230767-53315767 GCF_019279795.1 Protopterus annectens
ACTTTCTTAAATTAGAAAATAATCTCTGATCATAACCAATCTCTTCTGAATTTGAGACATGGATGTCAAGAAATTCACCTGTAGGAAAAGCTGAAGAGGTGAAACTTGACCAGAGGCAGATTATGGTTAAATGGGGCCCAAAGCATATAATGGGCCAGGGCCCTCCAGTCTTATCAGTATCTCCATTACTGGCTGGGTGTCCCTAATTGCAATATAAAGCATAATTCAAACCTGAGAGTGTGCACATTATTTTCATCTTCAGACAGCCATTTGCTGAACAAAACACTCTCACATTGAAAACAGACTTATTTATGAGCAACAATAAACTTCTTTTCCATTGAAGCTCTCATTTATTGAAAATGCATCTAGCTGCCATTACATTATGGTATGTGCTGGGATTAACAGTCAAATAGCATATAGTGACGCACTAATTAGCAGCTATGCGAAGGGTGCAATAATTTAAAACATAAATGTGTAATGCATTTGCTAACAGCCTGGGACAGCCCCTAAACACAAGTGTCCATCTTCTGGAGCAACCCAGGAACATTGTCTGGTGAAGTGACTTGGTCAGAGTCACACAGCAGACAAATGTAAGCTGAGGGAATCAAACCCTGCAATACAGGAAGCAACTCATTGACAGCTCATAGCCATACTCATCTGCAGTAAGTACCTGCAGACTGTTATAGTTCTCTGCAAGTGCATTTATCACTCTCTTGCAATCAAAATGTAAACTAAATTTAAAAATTCATTCATAGTTAAAATATTAACATTAAATATGAACACTTCTTGTTGTCCAGTTTATTCAGAACAAAATAATAAACACATTGTCAACAGTTAACAAAACCAGGAAAAAAAGAATCATACTCTAAGAACTTTGTTCATATGATGATGCTCCTGTTTACTACTCTTTCTCGCTCTCTCCCTCTCTCTCTCTCTCTCTCTATATATATATATATATATATATATACACACACACACACACACACACACACACACACACTCAACTATTAATTGCAGTCCCTTGAATGATTGTGCACACATCAGATGTTTGCTTGTGATCAAATAAATGAACAAATACACAGTTAATGACCTAGAAGTGTATTTCATTTTTGTGTTGTAAGAAACATGCAGTGCAATCCATTTCACCCTCATATACACCCAAGAAGAAGAGTAAGAGACAAATATCCCAAATCAGGAACAGATTTTAAATACTGGTCTTAAATACTTAGAAAGTTGCTAGCATAGCAGGCTTTGCATTAGCAAAAATTTTCTGAAAGGTATGAAATCAGATACTCATATGTTCATTGTTATTTAGAGACTGGAGTCTACAACACTTTACCAGAAAGCCAGAAATTCTATGAAGAGCAGACCACAAATATGATGGGAAAAAATCAGGTACAGTTGAGAATTATACCCTATATGCATGCACGTATACACACACACACACACACACACACACACACACACACACACACACACACACACACACACACACACACACACACACACACACGTATCCATCAGTTGAAACCATTGTGTGACAGTACAATTAAGGTATATATTTGGCATCAAGTAAATGAATAAATGTATAAATAATGTCCCCAAAAGATATCATAGCTTACTGCTGATATAACCATGCAGTGTACCCATTGAAACTCCCCAATTCCCTTAACCTCTGAGCTCAAGAATCAGTAACAAAGACACAAAGTCAGGAACAGAGTTCAAATATTTATCTTATATACTCAAAAATGGTTAGAATAGCAAGTGTTTCATTAGCAAGTGTTTTCTTAAGATACAAAGTCTGAAACTCACACACCTGTCATTATTTAGTGACTGCAAACTGCAACAATTTCCAAGACAAACACACATTTTTACAAGGGACAGACCAACATGCCTCTCAAATTATTTGCCCAAGAATTCTAGGCAAGGTCAAAAATAATGGGAGACCAGTTTTAAATATTTTATCTATTTGAAAACAAGGCAGAGGGAGAATTTGCTATAGTTGTGTATGGACTTTCTCTAACAAATACAAAGTACAGGGTTTGATTCTTTTCCCTGGTTATATGGCTCTCTATTGAACAATCTGTTGGCACTCAAAATGCCAACAAGCCAAAAAAGAAGACCAAAAAATCAGGAGAAGAGTGAATTTTGAAAAGTGCTGTTTTCCTTTAAACTTCTTTTTGCAGGGGGCAAACCACCTGTACCACCCATGTGAGGGGCAAACCCCCCACATGCTCCAAACTTATATGTACTAACTCCAAGAGCACCATAAATTGGAGAAAAGGGAAATGGCAACTTAGACTTAGTATATGTAAGTCCATTCTTTCGGCCACTCCGTCTCCACATTTCAGTGTTTTCTCTAGCAGGTCCCAACAATTCAATGGTTACTGATTATTTGCTAGGCTTGTAATATTCGTCAGACTGATAGTCTAGTATTTACTTATGAGCCTATGAACCCACTGGACAAAGTGCCCTTTTTCAGGGGTGACCTAGGACCAGTGTCTGGTTAAGTGACTTGCTCAAAAATCACAGTAGCCAAATGGAAATGGGATGGTTCAAACCCTGTATCTTTGACTACAATACCATAAGTGCTGGACAACTCTAACAGGCAGATTCAATAAACCCTCCACAGTCTGCTAAGACCATATGCATGTTGCAGCATGATGCGTACACTGTAGTGCACTGTTTTGTATTCAGTAAGTGGCTTCACATGGTGTGTAGAGCCGCGCACCCATGGTAAACTTTGTGGCATGCTAATTACAACATAAGCAGCTGAACTGTAGGTTAATCAACCAATCCAAGATGGAGGAGCTATTCAACAAGCTATAAAGCAGCTGTGCTGGTTTTCACTGTGAATACCAAAACTATTGGAATACAGCCACAGAAAGTAGTCTACACAGAAAGACTGTTAGGGGCTGCTGTTGCTTTAATTCATGTGTATGTGCAACAGGCTGAAGTCTATGCTGCTACTCCTGCTGCTGCTAATAGACCATGGCCAAGAAGTAGAAGAGTTTTATCATAGTCTGCATGAGGTGGAATTTGTAGAGTGTGACAGTGTGGATAGAGACACACTACAGGAACTCTGCAACCTCTGCCATCCTCAACTCAGACCCAGGGCAAACCAAGGGGAATTAATACCAGTGGAGACAAAGGTATGTGTAGTACTTAGAATTTTAGCTACAGGAACCTTTCAGTGACCAACAGGGGGCATGCTGGGGGTGTCACAGGCATTCACATCCAGGATCCTCCATCAATTCCTGAATGCTGTGCTCCAACATGCCAGTAACCACATATATTTTCCCCATATACCTGAGGACATGGTCACAAATATGCAGGAGTTCTACCCTGTAGCACACTACCCTGAAGTACTGGTTGTTATAGATGGTACATATATATAAATCAAGACATCACACAGGGAACAGGGAAGGGTCTACATAAATAGAAAGGGCTTCCACTCCAATAACTGCCAAGTCATGGTGATGCTAAAGGAATCATTTTTAATGTGTGTGCTGGCAACCCAGGAAGTTGCCATGACTCACATATCTGTCACACCTCCCAACTGTATCAGATGTTCACTAGGGGCGCTATCCCACAGGGTCATTTACTGGGAGATGCAGGTTATTCAATGGAACTGTAGCTGATGACACCCATCAGAAATGCACACACACACATATTCTGAAGAATGTCATAATGATGCACATACTTAAACCAGAAATATCATAGACCATGTGTGTGTGTGTGCTTCTGAAGTATATATCTGGGGGAGTTCTGCAGTACAATCCATGTACAGAAATCTTCACTGTCTGTGCCATGCTTCACAACATCATCTTGAGGAAAACAGCTTCTACAGGATCAGCAAGGGGAAGGGGCAAGGTCACTGCAGTGACATGCAGGTGAAGAGTCAGAGAACCAGCAACTGCTGTGAGTGTAGGTTGACATAGCTGTGCTCAATATGCTCTCAAATTGGCTAAGAGACAACACCTAGTACACTCACACACCACCTAAGGTGATAAAACCTTCATCCTACTCACATACATATAGTAACATTAATGCCAGGCAATTCTCACGACCTGTACCTGCCCATGTATTGGCTGTGTACTGCTTGCATCAAACAGACTCAGCCCTAAACTAAAACTGTAGCAACTGCTGGATTTACAAGGTAATTGTTGAACCTGGAGTGTTAAAACAGAATTGTGTAATAATACAAATGAATGGCATATCCTTGCATGTTGTTACTTGGTAATGTAAGTAAGTAAAAGGTGGGTGATGTGTATGGCAATGACTTCAACTTGTGATTGCAGAGACTTATCTGAATACGTGTCCTCTATCAAGTAATATGCCTTAGGCATCAAAGATTCACACCTCTTAAAAGAAGTGATGGTCATTGAATGTCCTCAGTTTGGCCTCATACTTTTGTACTGGAAAATCATTAAAGACAGAAGTTAGAAATTAATGAGACACATTTCAGTTTTATACTTCATAATCCCCAGAAGATTCTTAAAAATACTGATACAAAAACTATTTTGATTCTATCAACTGTCTAACTTTGTAAGACCAAAATATGTCAAAAGTGTGTCAAAATTGCAAATAGCAAAACAACATCACAAATGCAGATATACTAAGCACTAAGTCAGCTCTGCACCCTGAGCATTAGACAGAAAGGTTATACATCCTTGAATCCAAAAGATATAAAACAAGGATATGGCACAGTTATCATCACTTGCACAGGGTGTTTTGTGTCTGTGTTGGTGGGTGCAGGAAGCCTAGGCTGACACAAAAGGTGAGTGAGTGCATGCAAGTAAGAAAAACAAATAGGCAGACACTTGGATAAAGTAACCAATAACCACCAAAACAGAATGAGCTTTATGCCTCACAGCTGAACCATGTAATTGTTGTGTGCATGTCTGTTGCAGCCCTCCAGGTGAAATTGGTGTGTGAGTGTCTGCAAGAACACAGCCAAGCTCTCTGCTAGCTCTACATCTTGGTGTGTTAGACAGGTGTGAGCTGTACATGGTAGAGGAGGCAGTTCATTGTTGTCGTACCTGACCATGAGAACTGGCTCTGCCAGGAGTTGCACTGAAACCTCCATGCTCATGATCAGTTGCACCTCAATATGACTGATGTCTGCTGGACTTACTCTCCTCACGGGGATGCCCAGGACCATGACCCCATGGTCTGCCACATCTGGGAGTGGGCACCTCAACAACTGACGTAGCAGTGGAAGTAGTACCACTGTGAGAGCATGATCTGGCATGACCACATTGGCTAACATTAGATGATGTGGTGACCTATGGTCACACAGATGCCATCCCCCTCCCAGCAGACATTCCATCACAGACACTGCCAGTTCCAACATGTCATTCATTTGATCCATTGAATTGGCAACACAGTGGAGGCAGTCACACATGTCAGCCTGTGCCACATCTATAACCCTAAACACTTCTCTAGATGACCTGTTGGAATGTACTTGCACCTCTGTGATTGCCCTAAACATATGTCAGATGACACGGGAAGACACACCTGTATCAGATGGAGGATGAACAGCAGGCCTCCTCTGAGCACCCCTAACAACTTTCCTGAGTGGCACCTTGCTCACACTTTGGCTATTTCCAGAGTTAACAGGCACTGAAGCCACAATAACCACACTACCCTGATTGTCTCACCCTCCACATGTCCAATATCGAAGGGCTCACTGGAATGGGATGGCATAGGCCTAGTGGCTGTGTCTGATGAAATTACAGGGGATGACTGAATGTCAACCTCAGTGTCAGCTTCAACCTTTGCACCCTCTGACTGTGCCTTTGTTTGGCCTCCACCATCATTATCAGAGTCTGATGACATCAGATGATAAGAGGCCTACACTTCCTCTGTGAGGATCAGCTGTGATAATAAGCAACAAACACAGGAAAGAAATTAATACCTACACTACTATAGTCCAATATATGCTAACAAACTAACAGTGGTGCCATTATTACAGACAGTACAGCAATACACACAATAGTCCTGACACCCACATGACACATATGGATAAAATAAATATGTATTTGAACTGCTCATCAGTACTGACATAAGTAAGTTTGGCTTACCATGGTCAGATGATTATAGGCTCCCTATGGAGGATGGTCCTGGAAGAAGTTAAACAAAAAATAAAAACACCATCATCACAATTAACAGTAACACAGGATTAAAACATTTTGCCCTTTATATGTCCATAAATTATACTTTTAACAAGAACTTGGATGGCACATCCACCCCAAGCCCATATGTAATCAATGATAATGTGTTAACTGTATTAATCTACATATATATAAGATTTTTCTTAGCAACGTAAGCATATCCAGTATATAACTGAAAAAATGCAAACATGTCTTATCAAGATCAATAGTTTTCTGTGCAAATAAATATCATAATAATATCTTCTTTTGTGTTATCCACATAAACAAGTCTCCTCACCTTCAGGTTCCCTACCTACATGGTTCCCTTTTTATAGTGTAGATTCAGGGCTTAGAGTACAGTGAAGATGCAAATGAGGTATGAATTCATTAGAATTGCTGAATCCCAAATATGTAGCTCAGTGTATCTGATGTAAACATAGTGCAGGTACTCCCTCAGTGTTTGTTGCTAATGGATTGCAACTGTGAATGATTACCGGTAGGGCGAAGGAAAACACAACAGCAATTCAGACTCCCTTTCCTCCAGTGGGTGTGTCAGCCAAGTTAGACTTACAATGTGTAAAAGTAATTGTATCAAGGTTTTAAATATAAGTAAGCAGCACACATTTCACAGTTTCTGTTCAGTAACATCCAACCTCCTCTTCATTTCTTTACAGCTGTAGATTATTGCCATTTAATATCCTCACACATTTTAAGGACAATGATACAGAATGCCTTACAGACTGCATGTCTCAAATTACTGGGCAGATAAGAGAAGAAAGAGAAGGAAACGCAGAGAGATAAGACAGTGTTGCATTTATGCAAGCCATAGTCATACATGGGTGTGTGATCACTTAGTGCACTATGTCTGAAATTAATACACATACAAAAAAAACTGTCATATGTTTTGTTAATACTTTGGATGATGTTCCAGTTGCTTGTATGCACAATGATTTTCATTCTCTGCTGCAAGGCTGTTTCTGCGCCAAAGAGGAATAAGACAGTCTTACTGTGGTTTGAAGGTTCATTGGAGTGAGAGTTCAAATCTAAACATGTATAAAAATATTTCTTGTGTACCAACATATATTTTTGTAGTGTTGTTTATTTAATACATTTATTTTCTTCCTTTCTCATAATTTTCCATTTTTTTCTTTTTGTTTTTTTGTTTAATGCCATTGTTTGTGCGGTGCATGGTTTAGTGTAAACAGGAGAAATGGAGAAGCACAACAAATGTCATGTTTAGCTTTGCTTATCTTGTTTGCCCGGTGCTTAGCAGTGCACAAACCTGGACTAGTGGTCTCCACAGGAAGCAGGCAGAACACCTGCAGACAGGAAGTAGACATTCTAAATGTCAAAAAGGATAGATTTTGCATTTTTTGCTTTCCATCGGGCAGCACAGCTAAGTGATGTTGTGCATTGGATAACAGGCTTCCCCAACACCTGCAGCCTTCGAACACTTGCAGAGAGGAAGCAGACAGTCAGCAATTTCAAAACTGATACATTGTATCAACTGTGTGTTTGGCACAGCGCAAACATGGTAATTGGCGTTGCGTGGCAGTTACACAGAAGTTAATAATTAACAGGGAAATATCCAACTGTTAACTATTCCTGTGGCAGCAGTTGTTAAGTTTAGGGCTGTAATTCTGATAGTCCTGGGTTCTAACACAGGAAGTACAACATATTTTTACTGTTGTGACAGTTCAGTTTATGGTAATGAACAGGAAAATATCAATATTCCTGTGGCAATAGGTATAAGTGTAGGGCCGCCATATACATGGTCCTGGGTTCTAATACAGGACATTTCAGACATTGTTACTGTTGTTTAATTTCACTTATAACAGTATATACATAATTATAAATAGTGGAGCTGATATGAATTATATGTATGAGGAATAAGCCACCCTTACTGAAGGTTCAGATGTATGACTGAGGATATCCTGTCCACTGTATATCTGTAAGTAATTCTGTTATCTGGACTTCAATGGCCTTCACACTTAAATAAGACACACACACAAATGAATGTATATACAAGGACCTTGTCAGGTCACACACATACACGGTTAACACCTCAATCTGTCCTCTGTATTTATAAATGGTTCATGCCTATGTATGAGAAGCTCTTCTTCTGTGGCAACGATAGAAAATGACCACTGTGGAAGAAAATGTTTTGACCCTTGTGCATAGGTTTGAATCCCACATTATAAAAATATTTTATTAGTGTGTAAAGCCAAACAAACATGTGTCAGGTCGTGAAATGTATTCCCCCAGTGCATGTCTGCAAAATTAAAGTGCCTAACAGTTACAGAAGCACACACTACTCAAACTAATGTCAAGTGTCAGATTAACCTTCCAGTTTCAAAAATTGCTTTCCTCTCTGTTTGGCACTGTTGCTCTCTGCTTAACATCATGCAAATGCAGTTGACATCATTGCTCGGGTTTGTGTACTACCAGTAAATGTGATAACAGGAATTGGCAGTAAATCATTATTTGCAATTGCACTACCTTGGGATTAGACATGTCTGGTGTTAGATGGGAAGGTGCCCAATTTAGGGCACAGAGGTGGGGTGTTCCAGAGTCCAGAATATTTATTGGACTCCTAATAAAGAGCTACAACCAAAGGCTTCTGCAGGGGGAACTATTCTTGCTCCCAGTACAAGTCTGAGACTTGGAGTAGTCTGGGCAAGGCTGTATCCAGTGCAACTGGCATCCCACACACTGAAGAACAGTATAGACACCACTTCAGCTGCCTAAAAAGGAGCAAGAGGGATATGCTTAACCAGTGGTTGGATAAGTTCTGAACTAGCAACATCCCACAGTTGTGTAAGTATGCTAATAAAGAGAATTTGTAATACCTAGAAAGCTAAATATAGGCAAGACTGGTATGCATAATGCTCTTCTGTTCTTTTTTTTTCTTTTCACGGGTAATTCAGAAATAGTTCATGATAGTTGCCCATGCTGAGCATGTAGAGAAATTGAGGGAAGCAGGTGGTATGTATGTATGTATTTATGTATGTATGCATCATAAGGGAAGTATTATTGTAGCTTTAAAATTTAAAGAAAATTTTTCTTTCTATACAGTAGCAGCAAAGTAAGCATTTACATCCTAACTGTAAAAGCAAGTATGTATGCAACATTATGTAGCACAAACCAACTATAGGAGTCAAGTTAAGACTGTAGTAAGAAGTTGTAGGTTTAAATACCACTAGTAACAAGTACAAAATACTGCAATTCTTTAATAATATTACAGAAATTAAATCCTACACAAGTGACATAAATGCCCTGCTTTTAACTTTAATCTGTATAATTGGACCAAGCATATTGGCAATATCTACACATTGCAAGGATTACTTTGAGCAATTTGTAACTATAGTTTGTAGTTTTTAGGAAGTATACTTACATGGAAAACTTCAGATAAAAATAGTTGTACTATTGTCATAAAGGCATTATATTTCACATATGATAGTACTCATTTTATCTCTTTGTTTTCTGTCAACCCAACCCTTACCTCTTTTTTTATTTTCTATTACATGTCCTCAAATTGTCCCCATGTCATCTATCTGTAAAAAATCACTAAATGCTTTATAGAAAATGGAGATAGGCCAACTCCAGTGGCTCAGCCTGCCCCCACTCTTCCATCTCCAGCACAGATGCCTAGCACATTTGGGACCCAACCTGACAGTACTGCCTCTGCACTACCTGCACCCTCATGTAGTACTACCCTGGCAGCTGGTGCTGTGGTACACTCCAGGAGTACTGGCAGAGGTGGGGATTTCATCACTCACCAAAAGATACCAGGGTTTGGTGCATAGGGTCATGTACAGCACCATTGGTGTACACCTACACTGGATGGCTGCTCTCGCTCATGGTCTGCTGGAAGAGGAGATGTTGAGCACTCCAGCAGCCAGTGGAGTAAGAGGACAGTGCTGACAGTCCTGCAGGTGAGGACTAGATTCTCACTGTCCCCATGTTTGATGGACATTGGCATACATTGTCTCCTTCCTCACTCCAATCATATTGCCCCGCAAACTTGTTTGTCCTGTTTGTTTGCATTTGCTTTCTCACCTATCCAACTTACCCTGACCCAGAAATACCAATGTCCCTTATCCACCATTCTTCTCTTACTGAAGTTAAAAATAAAATGGGCACCTGTCCCACAAAAAAAATATTGTCTCAAACATAGCTATCCATTTTGTATATGTGGCTTCCAGAGACACTTGATTTGGTCCTATTGGCTATACAAGATGATTACTTTGTCACCCCTCTTTGTGGAGATGACAGTCCAAATTCAGCTAATGCTCTGTACATATTTTCATTTTGCACTGTTGAAGAAATGGATAGCTATGGTTCTTTCCTCCCTCCATCCTGCACATTCCTATATTACTTTCCCTTTGTTCTTCCCCTTCTTACCCCCATATTTAACCTCTTTCCTATCTACCCCATTTTAACAACTATAATTTGGTCAAAAAATAGAATAACACACAAGACAAGTAAATACAAAAAAAAAATGGAGCCTTGCACTTCTTGGCCTCTGTGTTTGCACAGAGTTTGGCACTGTGCACCAGTGCCAAGTGACAGTAAACAGCTCTTCTGTGGTGTGGTTAACTCCACCTAATGCAGCTTAAACATGCTGCACTATGTAAACATACAGCAACACATAGTGAATGTAGTAAAAGAATAATTCCATTGCATTATCACTTTATTTAAAAGGAAAATTCTGCCTTCTCCTACAGTTTAACTCAACTCTTAGGTTGGTTTTCTCCCTACAATATGATTTCCAGTACTGTGTAGGTACTTGAAACCTGCTTGTACTTTATAAAAACGTTCATTTCCTCACTTTGGTATCAAAGGACGGGAAAGACCACCCACTTTTTTAAGCATAATTTCTCACATAATTTGCAGAGGAATTTGTCTATACCTGTATGACATACCACAGACACAGACAAATTTGTAGTCAGGAGCTCAGGCTACTGTAAAAAAGGCAAAGAGGTGTGAAACTGTTTTCCATTGCAGAGAAGGAGAGAACTTACACTGATTCACAGCTGCTTCCAATGTAGCCATGCCTTTCACAGCACAACAGATCGATTAGATCAGGCAATGGATCAAAGGTAGTCGTCACCTTTTTTGACAAATTTACATAATCATCATATTATTAAAATGCTAAGCTTTAAATGCTTGTTGTTAATACTACTTTGCATTTTAAGATTACTTGAATGTAGTATAAAAGATGTCTGTGACATTTGGAGAAATATTGTTCTTGTAATTCTTGTAAAGTATCAGCACATTTACCAAAGTGTACAGGGAGGGGCTGTCAATTCATCTTTGATACAAAAAGATACTTTGAACAAAGACTAGCAATTTAACAACTGTTTTGGTTGTAGCTGTATAATTCCTTTGTATACCATAAAACAAGCCCTAAGACACACACAAATGAAGGCCATTCAAGAAATAAAAGAAGCAATCCTGTTACACACAGTAAATAAGATGACAGTGACTGACACTAATCCCATTATATGTTAATGGAATGGGAATACACCACTACGTCCTTATGTTTAGCATGACTCACATAAAGTAGACTTGAAATGGATTATGGGAAAGAGAAAGGCTGGAAGAAAAATAAGATCAAGTTAAGATCAGGTCTGTACAACAAGGCTGTCTGCTAGGCCCTTTACTGTCCATTATTTAAGTCCCAGATGTCAGAAATGACATACACATCCTGTGTCCAAACAGCTGTCTGGAGGACTACAGATTCTGGGCAGTCATTAATTCCAACTGTGATATTGATATAATACACAGTATCAACATGCACACACACCAAAGATTGCTGCCACAGCCATGGCAACACATAAGATTAAACAAAAACATGGTGGGATTTGTCACATTCTGAAAACAAATGCACAACCCAAGGATAATGTGGACATCACACCCTATAAGTAGACCAAGTGGTATGTGACTTATGTCCTGGGGTAGATGGTATGTGGAATGTCCACCAGCATGCAGCCACATTGGTGACTACTCCCTTGTATGTAACACAACTACTTAGTATGTGTAAGACATCCACATCAAAGGCCATAATGCTTCTATAGTTCACAGCCTTCATTACACCAGTAGCTGAGTACATTGCACCCTTCTTCATGTACCTTCCTATACATCTTCGAGTGATATGCAACTGAAGTGTACCACCTTTGCCACAGTGAGCTCTCACACATCTTATTGGCCATACCTAGGTATTCTTTTTGTTGCATAAACAGTAACATTGCTATCTGATGGTGCAGAACCCTCATCAAGGTGTTATGCCAGATGCATATGTGATACCTGTTCCAGTGATGCACACGGTACATGCATAGCTGTTTGACAACATTGATGGCCTGGGTTACATTTGTGATAGTGTTGATTGTGATATATATATATATATATATATATATATATATATATATATATATATATATATATATATATGTATGCCGTGCACACCAGTCAACTAGCCTGTATTGATCATAGTGCCACAAGTGTGTTGGTGCAGAACCATCTATGATCACTCAGAATCACATATGTTATGTCAGAGGCATGGGATTACTAGTGGTATTATTCTAACATTGTCAATAATGGTGCCTACTTCTGTTTACTGTTGTCCATGAACCTGTAACTATATCCCACTTATCGGAGACCTCTGCTGACATTACGGTCATATTCAGGCAAATCAGTTTGTACAGCTTCACAATTTGCACCCAACCCTAATTGTATATAACATCCCTGATAGATGTCCTTTCCATTGTTCATGTCAGGATGCTTATATGACAAAGACATCTTCTCCATTGTTTTGTCATCTTCAGTCATATAATATACATTTTCAATGTGAAGTCCATACTGTACCATGTCGATATGTGATTAGTGTTTCTGCTACAACTGTCTTCCATTTAAATGCCCTCATCTACTGTACATTACATTGTTTCACCTGTCCTCTTTCCCTATGTTCATTCCTATAATTCATCTGTGTGTCTCTATTCAATATACAAACTTCCCTGACTTTTTATTTTAAATGGCAGATCATTTACACAACTTTTGTACAGAATGCCTGGAATGGGATTCCACAATACTCTGCACTGTATTTACTGTTTTGTAATATGTCTGGACCATATGCATTCCTATATGATAAACCCTAGTAACCACTGTGGCATTCTGCACAATCCTGCTAACCTAGTTTGCTCGGAGGCAAACAGGTTTGCTATCCATGGTTTCCTTGCTGGCAACACTGTTTCCAGCTGTGAAACTGCTCTTGTTTACATTTAAACATGGTGCACAGCTGCTCACAATGCAAACACATAAACTCCATGTAGGCTAAGCTCAAAGCCTTCACAGAGTTTATTGAATCCTACCATAAATCTTTTTAAAAAGTTAAAAAAAAACAATAGGTGTTATGTAGGCATGCATTTTCTCAACTATAAGAACTAAAAAACTCTAATGACTGGGATTACTGACTGTAATCCTTTACCATAAAAAAAAAGTTAATGTGGACAGAGGCATAAATACAAGGCAAAATCAAAGAGGTTCTGCAAAATCGCAGACAAATAAAAGACAGGCTACTCTAATTTACTTAAAAATAAACAGAACAGCATGCTTTGCATCAACATGCATTTTCTGAAAAACTATGAAATTCTGTTGATTGGCATTATTGCCTGTACTCCCCAGAGATTTTAAGTATCAATTATTTATCAGAAAATTAAGAAATTATTGAAGATCTGGCAGTTAGTGCAGAGAATTAAGGCTTGAAGTTCTTAATGAGATTCTTCTTGCAGTCAAGGGTGCTGGGTAACTCTGAGCAAGTCACTTAACTAGACAGTGCTCCTGAAAACTAACAAATAGAGAAAAAAGTACAGGGCAAAAAGTATGTTAATTTTGTCTTTTACAACATGAGGTTCTCTGGTTCGATTCTTGGTTGGGGTGCTTTCTGTCAGAGTCTGCATGTCCTCCCTGAGTTCACATGTGTTTCCTCCTGGTGGTCCAGTTTCCACCCACATTCCAAAGATATGCAGTAGGTGGATTGCATACTTTAAATTGGCCATAGGTGTGAGAGTGCATGCGAGTGTGTGGTATGGAAGAACAGCTGTGGCAGGGCTAGCCACCTGACAGTGTGAACCTTGGCTCTAGATGATTGTAACTGTTGAAGTGATATCCCAACCCCATGTGCAAAAATGGGAAAAAGGGGATGTGGATGCATGGAGTGAAGAACTATGAAATGACTGGCACTAATATGGAATGCTTTCTGAGTCTGATTTTAGCCAGAGATGTGTCCATGGATGTTCATGGTCTAGTCTAATTCTGTTCAGAGATCACTGTGGTCCTTTTCTGTAAGCCAGGAATGTCCATGGAATTGAGACATCTGATTCCAATGAGCAGATTAGAATACACTCACTCAGACACTTTCATATTGCTCTGACTGAGAGTTTCAGATTGCAAGAGATGTGCAGAAAACAGATTAGAACACACATGCACTAGTTTTTTTCTAAACTGGAAAGACAGTGTGTAACAGCTTCTGCTACTGCATTTAACACTAGGAAGTCTCTCTCACCCTCACTGGCTCAAATGCTCTACACTATTTTAGCCAATTAAAGACAAGAAAAAACAGCAGCCCAGTGGTAATTGGGGTTTGGAGATGTGGGTGGGAATTAGGACATTTTTTATGTTTATGGGGTGGTCCTCCTGTTAGCACCAAACCCTGGGTAATTGCCTTGGTGACCTTGTGCTGGATCTAGCTTTGATCTTGACATCTATATTGACAACACATAACAACTGAGATATGATCGAAGACATCTGATTGCAGTATTTTGTAGTACATGGAGTATTAGAAACCCTGATACATAACTTGTTAACAGGAAAAAAAGTGTAGGTTTGCAAAGTATTTTACAGCTTTGAATGCCATAAAACACACTGTGCTGTCACAGAGACAGCAGACAAATGCTAAGTATCTTTATGAATGAACTACTTTAAAAGTTGTTAAACACTTCACTCTGCTACACCTTTGTGTGTATGCGTGTGTAAGTGTGTGTGTGTGTGTGTGTGTGTGTGTGTGTGTGTACATTTGTGTTTGTGTGAGAGAGGAAGAGAGACATCAAAGTGTTTTACAGCTTTTAAAGCTATGAAAATGCTAAAGATGATATCTGTTGGCTGCTACTGATACTCTAATACAGAGCTAGATCTTAACAGTGCTGAAAGGAGCTTAATTTTGTTAAACACTTTACTTATGTTAGAAAGGTGTTTAGAAAATGTCTTTTTCCCAAATTTGAGGTGTAATCTTGGTTCTCCATGTACTATAATGAAAATATCTTGCATCCCTAACCAGCTCCATTGTCATAGAGGGATAAAATCCTATGTCTTAAACTACCCCGGTTCAATAAATGGCACATGAGCTTGATAGAACTATTCTGACATTTTATTATCTTATTGAATATTCAGTATTTTTCCTTGAATTTAAATCATATGTTAGGCACTACGTGCTTTGTTTCCATAATACAGCAACTCCTATTTTGTTTATAAGATTAAAATGTTAAAAGTTCAGACTAAGCCAAGTTGAATCATTCTGCTTCATTAATAATAGCTGAATCTCCTGAGGAAGTACTACTAGGGATTTATTTCTCTTCAAGTAGTTGATTAGCCAACTTATTTTCTTGTTATTATTTAGTCTGTTAATATTCAATTAAATGAAAATGATTTGTGACATGTTATAATTTTTTGTTGATTCATCTTATTATTAAATATATTACCATTTGTATTTTTCATTTTTGTTTACTGATCTTTTTTTTTAATTTTCATAAATTAAGTCTGCTATTAATTTTATAACATTAGACACTCATGTTGTTAAAACAATTACTAACAAAGATCAAACCATCTAAACTAACCTAATTCAGTCTTTACCTATCCTTGATGCCAGTTAACTGAACAATAAATCCTAACTGTCTGCATCCAGGAGATTACTTCTAGCACTTTCCTATATACTAAATTATCCACTTATTCTTTTCTTAAAATAATGTGCAATGTTCTCATTAGATATTCTGTGCTTTTTAAGAAATCCTGGTTTATACCTTTCACTTATAAATATATTCATTAGACTAAGTAGTTGTAGTTTGAATGTCAAAATATAGAAAATACATTTCAATGCTTTTCAGTGCATTCATTATAACTATGCCATTGGTAGCTCTTGCATTTTACTGTCATCTACCTTGTCTGGAAAGGGGTGCTAATCAATTCTCTGATAACTGTTCAAGGCTCCACTTTTGTTTATCATTCTGCTGTGCTTTTGCAGTCACTTTGATGAGTAAGGTCTAGGAGTAACCTTGTCAACTCACTTTTGCAGCAATTTAAAGGAGGTGAAGGCATGGATCAGCTCTAATCTCAGCATAATTCCTGGCCTCCATTATAATATATCACCATCTTAAATTATGAATTTCTATAATAGAGACCACAGCTCTGCTAAGTGTCAGCTGCCACTTTTATTATTCTACTTTTTGTTTTAATTCCTGGTGCATCATTGCTGCATTATGCTTAAATTGTGAGTAACAAATTGAAACTTTCACAAAAAGAAGATAGAGAGAGAAAGGAATAAGCAAAAAAAAAAAAACAAACAAAAACAAACAAAAAAGAAGAAAGAAAGAAGTCTGTCATTGCATGCGACACTCAGAGTGAACCTGTTGTATTTCTGTCTACCAAATAACAGAAATCAATGCAAATATTACATTCATTACATTTGATATAAGTAATACAGTAATTAAGATGCATGTTATGTTCAGGTTGACTTGTACGTTCTGTTTTGTCCAGTATTTATTATTTTTTTCCTTTCTATTAGTCTTCCCCCATTTTATTATCCTTCTTCAAGTTACATGCTCCTATAGATAATAAATCAAATGTTGAGTCTAATTCATTTTAAGTAACTATGACATACTAACAATTCTCAGAGATCTAAACCATTTATGTATTATTTTCTTTGCTAAAATTTAAAAAGAAACAATAAAACAAACTGTGTGTTTATGTAAACCTATTTAATATATCTAGTCTGCTTGTCAAATATTAATATAATACAAATTGGTGATTTTTTACCTTTGTAAGTATGGTCATTCTTTGACTAAGTGGCAATAGATTTTATTTTAGATATTTTCTATATATGTGCATATATATGACTTATTATGTAACAACTTAATGATTTATCAGTAAGACTGACACCCTAAGACAGCTAGTCATTTATGTGGTGTATTTGAGAAATTCATGTTTTCTTCTTATCCTTGCTGTTAGACTAGGAATCTTAGTTGTTTTTGCTTGTAGCGTTTGTCCATCCATTTTCCCCTGCAGATTTTTTCAAAGGTGAAAAGGACCATTCCATATTTCCATTGCTTGAAATGATTTTTTAACATATGAAATATAGAGCCTTTTAATGAATTAAAGATTCTTGTGCCATTTGTTAGAAAAATGTTTATTTTAACTCAAATTAGGATATTATTTTGTTTAATGTTTTAATCAGTGACCAGCATTCCCTTCTTTTTTTCAAGTGACTTGCTTGCATAATCATTGTCAAACCTTAGTACTGACTCTCCAGTTTGTATTGAAGAATTTGTCCAAACTGTTTTAGGAACAAGTTATTTATCAAAATAGAGTATGAGTCTTACCACAATAGGTCGAGGGGGTGCTGTAAAACTTGCAGAAATGGGATTTCCATTTGCTGTCTCTCTCTGTCCTCTCTATACCAAATGACATTCCTTTCAGCATACTTAAGATATGAAGCAATTAATTTCATTAGTAAAGAAGGCATATCTCTGCCTTCTGTCTTTTTAGGAAATCTAAATATTCTTAGCTAGTTCTTCCTCTCTCTGTTTTCCAAATCCTCTATTTTATTAATCATCCATGTGTTCTGTTTCAGTAGGAAGTCAATGTGCAACTCTTTTTCTTTCATTCTTCCTTTTATGTCATAAAGTGACATTTCCATGTTTTGCATCTGAGAAGTATGTTCTTAACCATATTCTTGAGATATCCAGTCTGCTTTGAACACCTATGTTGTATTAACTCCACTTTATTTTGAAACTGGTCTATGTTAAATGAGAGTTCATGTATTGAATTTAAAATTTATTGCATACCTATCTCTTTGTAGACTTCATTTCTACATGTGAAGCCTTCTTAAAACTCATTAGAAGAGGTTACAACTGGATTCACAATGAAATTCTGACAAAAAATATTTCCCAGTGCAGTTAAAACCTATATGTCTTTTGAATATGATATTCGATAACTTGTCTGAGGGTTATTTTCCAGTGTTTTTGTCAAATAATTTCCTTTCTGTCGAACATCCAACCAGAGCTGTTACTCTTCAGCCATCTCAGAAACACTGGGTGTACTACGGTTAAAGTAGGCCAAATTTTCACAACTTCTGTTACATTAGTTTTTGCAGTTATATCACAAATCTTACTGTGATATTAATAATGTTTGTTGCATTTGTCTGTTCTTACTTGTATGATAACTTTGCATTTATATTCCCAGGGCATATCCAAATGGCTAAAACTTGTTTAGTAGTGGCTAAAATTTCTGGTTGGTGGTGCTAAGGTGAAGTATATGTTTGGTGAATGGTTGCATGAATGTATGTACTGCATACCATTAAAATGGTTTTCAATCATTCATATTAAACTAAGAAGTTAATAGGGTATATTACTCTAAAATGGTCTTTAGGCATTCATGTTAGAAGAAGAAGAAGTTAATATTTAATATGTTATGTCACTCTTAAAAGCCCACCAAGTTTTCATGATTGCTATTAAGCATTTGTTTGGATCAGAGGTGGTGTTTAATTGAATATGGATTTATAAACTGTCTTGACAGAATGAGATAATTGGTTATGGGGATCATTGATATGAGATTGTGTTGTAGTTGAGAGCATTGATAGATTTCTAATATTTGAGTGCCTGGGGGTGAAATAGAGGGGTTATTTTATTTTTTTTTGTTTGTTTTATTAGTTGACATAGGGCAGTATTCTGGGAATAGGATTTGCAGTGATTGAAGGGGAAAGTGTTTCTGGTTTATAGCAACAGATGTTTTATTCATGTTTTACAGTGGTGGAGTGGTTAGAGAAATTTGAATCACAGAGGTCCTGTTTCATGGGTTCAGTCTATGACTTGAAGTGCTATTTGTAAATGCTAGGAGTAATAATGGCAGATTATGTTTTAAAGTAGAGGAAGGTCATGACACTAGATTGTTCTGTTCTAGGTGGAACTGGATTTCTTGTCTACAATGGTGAAGTGTACGTGATTATTGTACCACTATATTATTAATAAGATTAACCAGATCATTAGCATGGTATGTTGCAGGAAATTAAGATGGATGTCATCTTGGTTTGTGTATTTCCTGTCCAGATTAGATTGAGTATCAAGGGTGAATTATTGAGTGTAATTTCAGGTGGAATATGGGGAATCATGTAGCGTGGTGACTGATAGTTGGAAGGATTTTTATTCTAAAGGAGGGGGACCCTTTGTTCAGAAACTTGTTATTGCAAGTCATGCTGACCTTTTAAGGAAATATGTACAGCTCATATAAACAGTACATAAATATTTCCTGTTGTATGTGTTTTCAGTTTGTTTCTTACTCTTGTTCTGCTAAATAAAATGGATTGGCTTTGTGCTTTGAAAACATAATAGGCTTGCCACAGCCATTTTTGGGATCCTTGCATGTAAACAAAAACATGGCTTTAGTTCTGATATTGTTATGACATAGTTTAGAAAAAATATAGACAAAACATTATGGAGCTGAATTTACTCTGTAGTTTTGAGCTGATAAAAATAGTATCTCCTGCAGGAAGGGTGGTAGAATAATCATCAAAATGAAACGGTTTAGCATCACAGCAGTCACTATTATTCTCTTAATGAATACATTAAAGAGTAAAAGGTCAAGCACTGAGCCCAGTGAAATACCTCAAATTAATAGAGTGGATGGGGTTAGTGCATTATTCCTTGTCACAAAATATGTCCTGTCTTCAAGATAGCTGGTGAGCCTTTTAAGAGACCGTATGAAGACAGAAGTTCCAAAAGGCTGTCATGGTTTACTGTATCAAATGCTTTAGACAGGTCTGAGAACAGTTACCACCTTGCTATAGTTCAGATGTATACAGATAGTGGCATCAAGCAGGGCTGTGCTTATGCCATGATCAGGTCTAAAGCCACATTGCATGCTAATACTATTAATGAGGTATAGAAGGATCTGAGCAGGCATGCATTTCTCTATAATTTCTGAGATGATGGCAGGATGGCATTGCTGAGAGCAATCAGGATGGCTCTTTTAAGAAGAGGTATCCTAAAAGCCTATTTCCAAATTGCAGGCAGTCTTCTTTCTTTGATTAATATTGATATAGGGTAGACTATGGATCTGCCTGCAGCTTTCAAGATTTCTTGAGAGTAACTTATCAGTGGAAACTGAGCCACCCTGTAGTTGCGGATGAAGTTTATTTATCACATAATTTACATAGAAATTAATATTATGAAGCATAGCAGGAGGGCACTGGTATTGTGTTAAAGAAATAGTGCTGTATCAACAATCATCAGAAGCAGTTTCATACACTGAATCTCAAAGGTAGAGGCAAAAGTGGATGGTGATATTGGCAAAGTTGCAATAAGCAATTCAGGAAGACATTAACATATGTGTTTACCCTATATGGGTAATGTAAATTAATTATATAATTATATCTGTTTAATCAGTCTTCTGTGTTAGCAAGATAGTCCTTCCCCTGCTTGTAATGTAAATTATCTGCACGTTTTCTTCATTTTTGTTATACGCACTTAAATGCCCTCTCTTCTGCACTTTATTCCAACAGCTTGATATTAACCAAAATGCTTTAAGTACGTTGTACTTAATATTAATCTAACATGTATTATAATGTATTATAATATGGTCTTTGTAAAGATAAAGCCATCAAATTCTACTTTGAAGTAACCAATGAATATTGTGTTCTGCACTTATGCAACCAATTAATCTGTTGTCTGTCTGTAGTATAAATCTTTTGAACAGTGGTCAAAACAGGTCCTTGAGCACCAGCCACCATTTATAAAAATTAATCCATTCATTAAGTGACCTAGGATTCAAAAACTGATCAATGGTATTCTACATATTTTTCTAATTGTTTCTGTTGATCCATTGCAAAACAAATTAACTTGGTTTCTAGCATCACAAAATCAATGGACATCAGCAGACAGCTTTATGTGGTGGTGTATGGCTCTCGGGTTGTCTCTATGCAGAATCATATTTTTAATTTTTGGAGTCATCTAGGGAAATTAGAAGTTCTGTGTTTTTGAAGTACAATCCATGCTATGAAAGGATCTTCAGAAAGACACCTTTGAAGTATTGTACTGTCTCAACAAGTGTCACTTATTATAGAGGAGCTCTATTTATGGAGTGTAGGATATTACTTAAATAAATGTATTTTTTGTATGTTTTATGGATCTTACTATGGCACCAGAAAGCAAAGACATTGAAGTAGTCACTGAAAATGTCAGCCATTACACTGCTATCCAAAATATTGTCAAGGGAAGATGTAAGAATCATATTTAATGTACTGTCAAGACCAGAGACTTTATAATTTCTTGTGATGACAGAAATAAGTCATACAAGACCAAAAGTCTATATAGCTGGATGAACACGGTCATCATTTGACAACTTCCAGTCAGTGTTTGAATCACCTAATGAAATAAACTAAAATTTCACATTGGAAATAAACCACTGTTGAGGCTTTTCCAAAATGATGCATAGGAGTTGGGGTAATGGAGATACAGGAATCATGGAAGTCACAGGATCACAGGTACAGGCAACACTGGATTCAGCGGCAACTTAGATACAGGATATAGAGTAATCTGACCTTGTTGATTTTAAATTGATTATGAAGGGTTTCTGGTTTAATGTTGCAGTAAAATATGATTGTTAAAAAAGTTTAAACTTGCTACAAAGTTTTGTTGTTTAAAAATTTTAAATGAGTTTTATTGTTCAAAAAATGACTGTACAGCCAGTAAGGGATTTGCATATTTGAGGCTGTGAAAAATACCACATGCTCCCTTATATTTCCTATCAGATTGTGTGATGCCATACCTTGATGGTACAGTTTCCTTAGAGGAGTTCGACTTGAGCTAAGTTTGAGAAGCAGCCACAACATCAGGGAGATATGATTCAGCTTTGTAAGTGACAGTTCTGCTTTTGCTGGTACTTTTTTTGTATTAAAATTTATCAGTTTAATACTTTAAATGCTTACCAAATATTGATGACAGGGTTATAAATGGATAATATTATTATTTCATGTGCATGGGTTGGGGTAGAAGTCAAATTGATGGATAAGATGTTAAATAGTATGAGTGGTATTTTTCTAATAACTTTTTAAAGACTTTTCTACCATAAAATAAATTGACATTTCCTTTTTTTTGTTTGTGGTTGAACTATCCATATTGTCACAGAAAATGAGCAGAGGGATGCTTGATATGAGCTGTAAGTGGAACATGTAAATTATATAGGTTAGTGTTCTGTACTTTGGGATAGATAGTTGCCAACATGCTGTTTAAAGCCTGCAGTGGTAGTGGCAAGGATGCATGCATGCACCAAAGAGGTGTATATAATATGATATGGCAGGTCGTGCCTGAATATTATGTGACTGTTTCTGGCAGGTGGCTCAGGTAAGACAGGTACTGTAAATCAGTATATAAGACACACTAGGTGACAGAGAGGGGACAGCTGGAGTGGAGATCTGTGCATGCCATATTTTTAAACTCTGTTAGGAGACAGAGAGCATGCATGGTGCAGAAAAGAGCTAGCCAGTGCTGGTAAATATGTTTGATGGGCTCAGAGTTTAGAGTGAGATTAGTGGTATACAAGCGGGAGATGAAAAGCAGGCTGTAGAATGAAGGACGATGGCCATATATACTCAGAATTGCACATTTCTTTGTTGGCATAGGACTTGGCTAACCTTGTAGACATATGAGGTCTTAAAGAGATAACAGTTCTGCAGACTGAATATTTTGACAGTGTTTGGTATAGTATGGTATGTATCACTGCTAGCTAATGCAGCATATGAGCTGTTAAAAATGCACTCTTCTCCTTGTATATCAGTTCAAGAGGTAAACTTTATAACATACTCAAGATGACCAATAATGGAATTATATAAAACAGTGCATGAGGGAGAAATGTTATATTGCTTTTCAGAGTATGTTACTGCCCTATCTGAAGTGCCCCCAGGAAGCATACACAGTTCTGTTGCTTATAATTTCAGCTGTGAATATATGTCTGCCGGCGCTGTGTATTTTAATATGCTACTTCCCAAGAAGGTGATGTTAAGACTTGTTTTAAATCTAGGTGTAATACTAGAGGTTGCAGAAAGACAGCTAGTTTTTGTATTGCAACACTGTATATTACTTCTGTCATCTGGGAGCAGTGGGAAAGTAATACTGCACAACATGACATCCATAGTTCTTAGGGCCCAGACACCCACATGCATTTCAGCAGTTATGCTGGGAATTCTCGTATAATATTTCTAAAAGAAACATTAACTTAAAAGGGCACAGACCTAGCTGAGCACTAATGTTTAAAACACACACCAGTTCACTTATCTCTGTCAACAAATTGAGATGACATTTAATTTAGCAAGCGGAATATGGTTTGTAAAATCCTGTTACATTCTGAGTTATCTTTATTCTATACAGAAACCTCAGAATGCTCACAAAGACAGGCTGACTGAAATGTTTTCTGAGTTCATAAAGGCAGGAATGATAAGTTTGAAAAAGACACTGTATTTAATTGATGCATTTTTTTTTTTTAATCTGTTAAAATACCATGTCATAGAAGCAATGCAAGACAATTAAGATCTGCTTAATTATTTCTAGACAGTGCTTCTGAAAATGGGTGTTACATCCCATCTGAAAGGACAGTTGAACAAATTGTTGAGGCTTCCATTCTAAGCTAGTTACAGTGAGGGATAGGAGATAAGGCTGCAGGTAGGTACCTCATTGGGCAGGACTGTACTGTGAACTACATATAATGGCAGTACTAAGATTTAATATGGTTGTCCCACCCATGAACTCTGTTTCACTTGCAGAGGCAGTATTAAGATAACAGTTTAAAAAAGAAACTGAAAGATAGCAAGTGTATAATTATTTGATACATTCAGGTGCTGTGCTACAGGTTTGGAGCAGACATATGTCAGAAATGTTTAATTCTCTAATTATCCCTGCAACGTCAGAATCTCCTTTTGGAGGGGAACCACCCCACTGTAAGGCAGATTATTAAACGAGAGCAGAACAGCTGTGTGAAACTGTCATATTGTTACGGTAGGGAAAAGTGGCTGAAAACAGATAACATTGATAATAACACACTGACTTTTTCTTGTATGACGACATGCAGAAACAGCAGCCACACAAGTGAAAATAATTATTTCCAGTGTGCTGTTTCAGCTATTCTGTACCAATAATACAAAAGGAGGTTTAAGATTTATTAAGCACACTCTAGAATACCCCAGTTGTTGAACAGGATGATTTTATTAAAACCTATACTTTGCCCTGAAAGGGGCATCAAACATTATTGATGGTATTAGCATTGCAAAATGTGGTATTACATGAATTTATTTATGCAAAATACACACATTAGTAGCACCTGTTGGTTATTACCACTCCTTTCTCATATACGCAGTATGGAGACATGCATTTCATGGCTGTTAAAGAGTATGGCGGCTATACTCATTATATGCTATGGCTAGTTATTCCTGTACTACAAGTTGAAATTTGCACATGAATGTTTTGGAACACTTCAGATATTTTTTGGCAGGGAAAACTTACTTCCAAGTCGTATGCTTTTTATCTGGTGGACAGCACAAGACAAAACAGATAAAGGCAGACTTCTTTTGAGTTGCTGACAAAAGGGGAAAGGAGGTTGAAAGTAGTACCTAGTTATGAAAGCAGCTTACTTAATACCCTATTTCTCTGTATTATGATTTTTGGAGGATAAGATTCCTGATTACAGATCAGTAAGTAACAGATATTTATGGGGCTGCAATGTTAACAGAGCACTGCATTTTTTCTGTGGAGGCAGTGGATACAAGATGAACTAAATAGTTAACCATTCTTTTTGGATGTCATGAAGGTTACTGTGCATTAACTGTATCATAACATTTGGAAGAAGGCATGATTTATGATGAAATAACTGAATGTATTTATAATCTGTTAACTGGGTAGGTGGGCTGTCCAACTACATACACATTTTACTTTACATTGCGAGATATAATAACAATATAGACAAAATACATAAGAAGCATGATATTTGTAGACATAAAGAATAGATTATCAACAAAGATGCAATACATGTGGAGCAAAGTGTTTCTGTAAGTCAATACAAAGATTAAAGTTTTTGTACAAAATACTTTTCATGGATCTGACAAATGCAGTGAAAAATACAGAATAAAATTTATCTGTCCTTGCTCAATATTTCTCTATTTTACTCTAGCCAAAGGGCTTTATTTTAAAGAAAGAAATGTTAAGGAGACATTTTCAGCTGTCAGAATAAATCATATGAGGTGAAATACTTCAGTAAGCAGGACATAATACTGGTTTAGCAGTGCTACAGTGGCTGCTATACTGTGTCCCTAAAGCGGCTATAGAAAATACTTACAGAGCTTTCCAGAAGTCTTGAATGTTTAGGACTTTACAGATATCTGAGGGGAAATGGTTTCAACTGGCTGGTGCTAGTCTGCTAAAGCTTTTTTTCATCCACAGTCTTTAGAAAATTAGGTATGTAGAGAGTAAAGATTCTCTGTCATTCTCTATCTCTTTTCAAGGTGTAAAGAGGTGTTTTTATCCTCAAGTTTGTTTCTGGGAATTAAACAGCATTTAGAGCCATGCAGGATTTTAAAGGTATGAATTGAAAGCAGGGAGCATGCTTGGGAAGAGACAGAAAGCCACTTGGCTGTTTAGATCATTCTGCAGTGGTGTTCTGCTCTAAGTGCTACTGTTTTGCATCTTTGTACTTTATTAATGGCTGTTTGTGTGGCACTGGGGTTTTGACTGAATTCAGATTGATAAATGGGGTGCATATTCAGTCAAGGGATTAAGATGTTGACTGAAAGAGCTGGATGGGCTTGGATTATTGAACGGTTTGAGGATGAGCTGCTTTTATAGTTAGGATATAGTCTGATCTGTATGCAACTTGAAGGTCAGTTAGAGGTCACTAAGTAATCCTGGATACTTATATTCTAGTACCTGATTTACTTTATGTGAAATGTGTTAGTAATGGTCACAGGAGAGGACAGTAGTTTACTTTGAGTCATACAAAGAAACATAAATGCTGTTTTATTCATGTTTAAAGTCAGTTTTATTACAAATCTTTCAAGACTGTATGACTGAAGATTTACGTCTACATTTCGGTGGGTTTGACCTGTGTAATATAGAGTTATGTTGCCTCTATAGAGTTATTAGATTGGGGGAATAGATTTAACTAGATCATTTATATACAGAGAGAAGAGGGTGGGACTAATTGCTAACCCCGTGGGGAACACACAAGGAAAAGATTCCACAGAATGACTATAGGTCTTTATTTTAGATGTTGAAAGTTTGTTGATGAACATAATTCTAGAAGTTGATAACTCTTCTGAGTCCATAACCAAGCCTTTGTAGTGTTTTGTTTTTAATGATCTTTACTCTCAATTGCACTTTAAATCAACACATATACTTTCTGCTATCTAGCCATTTTCTATGGCTGCATAGATTCTACCGGTTACTGAGTATATAGTTGCTATCGTACTGTAACAATTTCTGAAACTGTTTTGGGAATCACATAAGAAGCCATATGTGTAAATACATTAATGCATTTGGTTGTGCAGGGGATTTTTAAAAACTTTTCAAATACTTTAGTGATTGAGTAGAGTACAGATATTTGGTGCCAGTCAGTAGTACGTAATGGAGAAGGAATTTAAAAAAAAAAAGAGTTTCAATGATGACTGTTTAAACTGAAAAAAAATGATACCTGCTGTTGAGGAAAGATGCTGCTGCTTTTTAGACAAGCTGAAATACCACATGGATGAGAATGGGGTCATCACTGTAGCTAGGGTGGGCAAAGTGGATAGCTGCCATGGGTACAAACTGTTGAAGATGTGCCAGTTGGTCCCTGCATGCCAGTGATATTGCTCGTATTCATTTCAGCAGCCATGATTAACTTTGCAACTGCTCAAAATCTATAAGTAGTGTATGGGCTTTATTAGAAACTGCACTGAGGAGCTACCTTGATATGTTTTATATTGGAAAGGTATGAAAGAGCTGTGTCAGCATACTAGCACAATCAAGCAAGAATCCATTTTTTTAAGTCCTCAGCTGTGAAGGATGTTTGCACTGGAGAAATAGGAAGAGCTAATATGTATAAACATAGTAACTTTTTTTGGTTCTCTGTATTTGATGGTCCTTTTCTCCAAGCATCTGTAGGATTTTTTGTACAAATCTAGGAGTCCTGAAAATGAAATGTAGGTAAAAAGTGCAGTCCATGTTGGTTGAAATTTATGATTCCGAAACGGGTTAGTTTGGAGGTTCTCACTGGAGGCTGCATGGATGTTGATTATTGCACTTCGGCTACAAGTACAGATGTGAAGTGAGGTTTGGGGCAAGGCAGCAGAATACAAAGGAGATAGACATTGAAAAGAATTTTAATGTAGTGCCCATATTTATGATTTGTTTTTATAGGAGTCAGGTCAATGGTATTTATGCTCTTTGTTATATTTCAAAAATATTTTGGTTGAGTAGCAATTATTCTTTGTTTCTTCCTAAGGTAGTCAGAGTTCCCTTCTTTAACAGACATCTTACAGTTCTGTTTAAGCTTAAGATATAAAAATCAGTGAGTACCCAGATTACAGACCATTTGTAGTTTTTAATATCTGTTCTTTTATTTTATTAGCATCTTAATTTTATTTGTTATCCAGGGGCATTTGTTTTCCTTACAGACTTGTTTTTGTTTTATATGGAATTCGTTATCAACAATTTGAGAGTCCAAATTGACCACATCTACTAGAGACAATCATAAGGCCTTCTTCACATATGTCTGCAATCTCAAAGGAAGCATGCAGATCTGTTCAGAACTGGTGTTCAAGGACACCATATACACAAATGCTGTAGATATAGCCAATCTACTGGCTGACGGATTCAGTGAAAACTTCTTCCCTCTGTCCCCCCATCAGTAAATCAAGACATCTCCAGTACCTGCCCCCCACCCCTTATCTCTAGGGAACAGGTCATCACTGCCCTCTCAAAGGCAAAAAATACAGACTCCATTGGACCCGATGACATCCCAGACTGTATCCTACATGAACTAAGGCATGAACTTGCAGCACCATTAGGCACACTATTCAACCAAAGCCTGAGTACCTGCTTTGTCCCAGCCGAATGGAGGACAGCTACTGTCATCCCTTTACACAAAGGTGGACTGTCCACTGATCCAGGAAATTATAGACCCATCAGCCTAACTAGCCTGATCTGCAAGGCCATGGAACAGATTATCACGGACCTCATTAATAGGGACATTTACAACCTCCAAACACTCAACCTCACACAATTTGACTTTGTCAAGGGGAGGTCATGTCTGTTAAATCTGGTCGACTTCTTTGAGACAGTCACCAAAGCCATGGATGAGGGGAAGATGGTGCACATCACCTACCTTGACCTGGCCAAAGCCTTCGAACCTATTCCACACTCGGGCATAGTAGATAAACTCTCTCAATTAGGCATCAGTACATATGTTACCAGATGTGTAGCAAACTGGCTCACTGATAGAACCCACCTAATCAAAATAGGGGAGGCCACCTCAAGTAGTAGACCTGTAATGAGCAGCGTAACCCAGGGATTGGTCTTGGGGCCTCTCTTATTTGGGATATACTTCTCTGAGGTGCATGCCAAAACCAGTGGGCTATGGCTGACAAAGTTTGCAGATGACTGCAAGCTGGGTGCAGTCATCAATTCCCCAAGTGATGTAGACATCCTCCAAGAGGGTCTCATCCAAACAAATGACTGGTGCCAGAAACATGGCCTCAAACTGAATGCCAAAAATTGCATCATCATCCCCTTTGGGGAGAGTGACTTCCCCATATATTATCACATTAATAACAACATCCTAAGTATACAATCAGTAGTGAGGGGTTTGGGCAACCAGGTTGATAGCAACCTGACTTTTGTCCCCCCATGTTACTTCCATTGTACAGAAAGCTTTCTACATGGCCCACCTCACAAGTAAGGGTGTCTCATCCAGGGACAAAGATGTCATAAGATCCCTGTATTCTTCCCTTATAAGGCCAATTATTGAGTACAATGTGCCCTTCGGCATGTTCCTCACAAATCACATGCAGCAGCTGGAGAGACCACAGAGGTTCCTCACCAGGAGAATCCAGGGCCTCAAACACCTACCCTCCACAGATAGGCTAAAAGCCCTGTCCTCTACTCAGTTTCATACAGACTCCTCAGAAGTGACCTCTGTCTGGCATACAAAGCAATCTCAGACCCCGCCTTGATGGGACTGCTGCACATCGGCAAGTCAAGCTCCACTCGAGCAACCCATACGAGCAACCTCAAACTGGTCTGTGATATGAATAGGACTTTTTGGTGGGACAGATTTGTGTCCCTCAGACTCCCCCATTTGTGGAATAGACTCTCTCTTTCTACGTCAGGCTGAGTACCTTATTATCCCTTTTTAAGCACAACTTGGATAACTGGATGGAAAACAGAAAATACACTTCTGGGATTCTACCCATGTCCCTGCTGGACAGAGGCTCTGGGTGCTGACTTGTCTAAACATGGGCTAAACTCTTGGCTAGGCTTATTAAGGCCTCAGGGCTAATAGCCTAGTAACCTCCTATGAGCCTATGAGAGTAATTAAACAGTTGTAAGGCAGCAGTAGGCTGGTAAACACAGCAGATAATTATCCAGTCAGTATTGTTTATTTCAATGTCTACTACATCTTCTTAAATTTATGACTGTAGTTTGGCAACGATAATCTTATTGTGACTTCTGGCATTTTACAGGAGGTAATGGCTGGGCCTGGCTTTGATTGGGAGGGGATTGGTAGGGAAATTTGGTACACAAGAAAGATTAAGCACTTTTAGATGACTATTGATTATACGTCAAGTGTATAGTTTCTGTTAGATGTTTTTTTACTTCTAGCGGGGGCACATATTAATTGTAACGTACACTTTAATGCTAAGTATTTAAATAATGACTTGTATTTTGAGATTAATATGTCAGCAGTTAAGTTTTTAGTGATTAGAGTTTTCTTTTGTGACAGTTTATTAGTATTTCATCTAGAGATTTTTATGCTAGTTGTTGGTTTTGTGGATGGGGAGGTATACTACAATTATATGTAGTTTTACTTGGTTACTAATTATCATTTGTACTACAAGCCATTAGCAGAAATTTCTGTTTTTGAGTCCCTAGCAGCTATTTGAGATGCTATTTGGATACTGTCTGAAAAAGAACATTGTTTCACCTCCTATCTTTTGCTCCAAAAGGAATTCCAATTAACCCAGATAAAGGAAGAAGCACAGCTGCTGTGTTTGTGCAATGGTTCCAGTAGTCCTAGTACATCTGGGGAGTTTTGATCCAAGATTATGAGGTGTTCCATTTCTTATTAATGCTTTGTCTTTTGTTATTACAAAGTCATATACCTTTGTTAATTTGCATATAAGTAGCAACAGTTGGTGTGTTTGGGGGAGCTTGCTGAATTAGTGTTGTAGACCAACTGATAATAGTTAAATGTGGACCAGGGCTGGGTTGATGCCACCTGCCTTTAAAATTAAGATGTGTCTAGGCTGTGTGTGGGAAGGCAAATTTAATTTTGAAGGATGAACTATATTTCAGGGATATAAAGCATGTGGCATGACATACAGGATGAGGATTGGGGCATATGACAGGACCACCCTCACTAAGTGATAAAGGGTGGGTAGTGGTAATATTTTACCTTGTGAAGTTCTGTTGATATTAAAAGAAAATATTGTGATATGAGTTTGGGTGGAAAGTAGAAATATTAGCCTTTATAATGCTGTATATTAAGATCAGTGCTTTATTCTTACAATCATTAAACAGTCTATTCAGCAACCATACAATTATGGTTTACAGTGCACAATCTGGTAATAATTCAAATGCTGATTAATCATTCCTTCATACGTGCATAGGTTACATATGCTGGGTTGCTGCCACCACACAGTTAATGGTAGAGTATGAGATTATATATATATATATATATATATATATATATATATATATATATATATATATATGATAGATAGATAGATATATATGTATCTACTTCACATAATCGAACATCCAAATGTTCGACTTTCATATGGCCGAGACCATATGATCGAACATTTGAATGTTTGAAAATGTGAGAAAAAAAATAAAAAAACAAACAAAAATCAGTAAATAAACAGTGCTAGCAAGGGGGCAACCCCCCCTGCACTCCCCCGCTATTTAAATATATTGATTCCGAGATCACACTATATTGCGGTAAAGTGAAATCTTCCTGTTCCTTGCACTATGGAGATCCCCATTCAGACCGTTCAAACTTTTAAAAGTTCGATCATATGGTCTCGGCCATATGAAGGTCGAGCTTTTAATAGTTCAACCATCTGAAGGGGACCCATATAGACACACACCCTCTATTCATGTATGGATCAGAATAACCTATACCCTTATTCTTCAAGCAGAATCCATATTTGAGTTATTCAAAACATACCTCTGTATATAGTCTAATAGAGGAAAAACGTATAGGTAAAAGAGGAAATAATGTTTCAGTAGTAACTACTTAATTCACTAACATTCATATGCTAAAGAATACAATACCAATGTCAATAAATCCTCATTTCAGTACCATCAATAAATTAAATAAAATAAAAACAACATAAGTTTGCCCACAGCTTATGTGTAACCAGAGTAATATGTCAGTCAGAATCTAATTCAGATAGAGATACTATAAATAGCTACTATCTTGGAGGTGCTGAGTTTGAGATAATTATCAGCTATTCAGGAATGGGTAAATTCCAAGTCCTTAGCCAGATGGTTAATAACCCGCATAGACTTCTGAGGGGAAGAGAGATATAGCTGAATGCCACCAGAACAAAGATGACATTATAAACCCTCGTGATCAAGTAATATCTCTGAGAGGAGGCATATATAGAGTGAAAAAAAGAGGACCATGTATTTAACCCTAAATAAAATCACTATTAAGAAGGCAGAAGAAATAACTATTGAGACTTCTCTCTCAGTTTTTTAGGAAAACTAGGAGACAAACCAGTTGAAGCCTTCATCTGTCTAACAGCAGCAGTCTTTCAGCCAGTTGAGTAAGATTGAATGGTCTGCCATATTAAATATTGACAAGAGATGTATTGAGTGCAGAATGAAATAATTGCATTGATCCCTCACCACAAGGACCCTGCTGTAGGCTGTCTTGGTCTTATGTCAAGCTTAAAAGCAGGCCTGACTAATGCAGATGGACCCTCCTTTTATCAGAATTTGTCTAACCTCCACACTACAGCATCTATGCACAAGATTTTTTATAGTCACTGGTAGGAAACAGAGAGTATGTGTGAAGACCAAGAAAGCTGACAAGTGGCGGGTAGTGTTGTGTGTACTCTGTGATCTAAAAAAATAACAGATAGCATTAGAATTTATGAGTTTATTAGTCTTTAACCAAAAGGTTTCTGCAGTTCTTAGGCAGGTGATGAAGTAGTAACCAAAAGGTTTGTATAGTTCTCAGTCAGGCAGGTGTTGAAGTAGTGAGAGGCATGAAAGAACCTTGTTAAATGAAGGGTAATAAACAGATGCAGAGGTACTGTTCTTGAACAAGGAATTCAGGGAGGTCTGACAGGTGAACTTCCTGGCTGTTGTAGTGCACCTCGTTTAAAGTGGTCTTGGTTATGTCCTTGTTACTTTACTTACTTCTTGCTATCTTGGCTCACTAAAACACAGTTTCAGAGGTCCCAAAGAAGAAATAATATCACCAGAGAGTATGCCTAGTCAGTCCAACTATGGGACAATCATTGCTAAAGAAAACATGTTCAGCCACAAAAATTCTAAGGTGATATTATAAGACTGAAGCTAGCTGGCCCAAAACAAGTAACTGTTAATGTAAAATGCAGAAATATGGAATGTCCAGGACCACATCTGGTGCTATTGTATGTATACCATGATGTAATACCAATGTCCCAACATGACTATGGAATGTCCAGGACCACATCTGGTACTATTGTATGTATACCATGATGCAATACCGATGTCCCAACATGACTATGGAATATCCAGGACCACATCTGGTGCTATTGCATGTATACCATGATGTAATACCCATGTCCCAACATGACTATAGAATGTCCAGGACCACATCTGGTGCTATTGTATGTATACCATGATGTAATACCGATGTCCCAACATGACTATGGAATGTCCAGGACCACATCTGGTACTATTGTATGTATACCATGATGTAATACCGATGTCCCAACATGACTATGGAATGTCCAGGACCACATCTGGTACTATTGTATGTATACCATGATGTAATACCGATGTCCCAACATGACTATGGAATGTCCAGGACCACATCTGGGGCTATTGTATGTATACCATGATGTAATACCCATGTACCGACATGACTATGGAATGTCCAGGATGACATCTGGTACTATTGTATGTATACCATGATGTGATACCAATGTCCCAACATGACTATGGAATGCCCAGGACAACATCTGGTGCCATTGTATGTATACCATGATGTAATACCCATATTCCAACATTATTTAAACCTTATGGGCTATGAAGATACAGATTAGAGTCAATGGATCTGCAAGTGGTTTGCTTGCTGAGGAAAAAGTACTCCGTCTTCAGTTTGGGTGAATACTGTTGGAGATAATTAAAAGAATGATTCTACCGGTGAGTTGCCCATTTAGCCTATATCAGTACTTATAGCTTAAATAAATTTATCTGCATGATATTTTGTCAATGGAGCCTAACAGAAATACATCAGAAAATTACCTCTGTAGTCACATTTCTTTAACAAATTGTAAGTTATATTAGCATTCCAAAATCAGTTAAGTCAGACTTAGGCTGATAGTCTGAAACTGAGCTAGAAAAAAAATTTTCAGGAAGCATGCACTGTAAATCATATTGGTGCCTGTAGTTTCTTAAGGGACAGTCAGTCATTCTGAATATTTCAGCTAAGCTTTAGTTTATTTATTTTTTTGTTTATTTTGCACACTGGTTTCAATAAAGGAGTCTGCATTGACACCATGATTAGTATTGTTACCTTGGTTCATTTCTTGGCAGAGGTGCCTTCTCTGCAGAGTTAACATGTCCTTTCTGTGTCTGTGTGGATTTTTGTTGGGTGCTTCAGCTTCATCTCAAATCCTTATCATGTGAATTGGCAATCTTCCAAATTATCCATACATGTGCGTGCTGTGAATAAGTAAGTGTGTACATTCTGCAATTGTTTAGTTACCCATTTTGAATTAGTTCTACTGCCTTGTGTCTACTGAATGCTGGAATAAGGTTTGGCACTTCCTGAACACTGAGTTGCAATTAGTGGAGAATCAGAGAATAAATGAATGAATATGGCTGGGAAAATTCAGTATCCATCCATCCTCAATCCATTTTTCCCATTTCTGCCTATGGGGATGGGGGGGGGGGTCACTTCAACAGTGGCAATCATCCCGAGCCAAGGTTTACACCACCGGGTGGCTAGCCCTGCAGAAGTAGACCATCTGTACCACTAACTTGCACATATTTGTATAAACGTTTGTATAGCATGCTCCTACCTGTCATGTAATCTGTAAACATTTGCAATTTTTTTTTTGTTTTCTTTGTATTAACTGTGCATGAACACCGACTATTTTACTTTGACTGTCTGAAAATGGCTAGTGTTGATCAGTATACTACCCCAATAAACAATCTTAAATAAATAAATCAGCAAAGTTGTGTCTGCAATTAATGTCTATGGATAATCTTTGTAGTCGGTCCCAAAATATGGCAGCTTGACATCCTCATTTGCTCTTGCCTTCATGTCTCTCCCAAATCTACTTCACCAGATCATCTTTTGCTTTACTGCACATGTGCCCAAGCCACCATAATCTGTTCTCATTGACCTTCCCTACAATTGGAGCTACTTTGACTTTCGCTGTTATATCATCATTTCTTCATCTGGATCACAGTGTACAGCCTACCATCCATCTCACACACTTCATCTGCATCATTTCTAGATTCCCCAAATGCTCTGCCTTCATTGCCCAGGTTTCTGTACCATACAGAAATACTGGTCACACTCACTGTTTTGCAGACCTTGCTTTTCAGTTTCTTTGGCATTCTTTTATTGCAGACCACCCCTGCCACTCTGTGCTAGTTGGCTGCATTCCCTTTGATTCTAGCTTTAACCTCTTCATTCAGATTTCCCTTCTCCTCAACCACCCATCCCAGATATGTGAAGCTATTAACTTGTTCTACTGTTTTCGCTTCTGTCTCAGTTTTTTTGCTTCTTCTGATTCCCCCATCTGTTGCCATGACAACTGTCTTATCTATATTTAGTTTCATCCCATGTGCCTATGCCATTTGCTGATGTTCCTCCGCAGAGTCTACATGTAATGCCGCATCATCTGCATACTGCAGCTTTACTGATCTGTCCCCCCCCAACCTGTTTACTAATGTAATCTAGCACCAGTATGAACAGCAGTGGGCTTAGAGCTGAACCCTGATGCACACCCACTTCCAATGACAATTCCTCTGTGAGTCTGAACACTGTTTGTAGTTGTGCCATTGGGTCCTTGTACATAGCCTGCACTCATTTTTATTTCTGGGGCTTCTCACCATTGCAGGACCAAATCAGCTTTCCTGGAACTGTGACATATGTTTTCTGCAAGTCTAAGAATAACCACTTGGACTCTTTCCTCATGTCTAGCTTCTTATTTATTAACTGTCTCATTGCAAACACAGGGTCCATTGTGCTGCATCCTGATCTGAATCTGAACTGTTCATCTCTTATCTTACTTTCTACAAATCTCCTTATTCATTTGGCGGTCACTTTCATGCAGTGTGGCAGGAGTCTAATACCTCTGTACTGCCCACAGTTGTGGATATCCCCTTTGCTCTTGTACATTCACACCTATATGCTTATTCACCAGTCAGCTGGTATACTGCTTTCTCTCCACACTGCTTTAAGTGTTCAGGAACCATTTTTCCCCATCTGACCCAATATCTTGATCGTATCTGTTGTGATCTCATCTGAGCCTTCTGCTTTCCCTCACTTCATTTTCCATAGAGCTGTTCTTACTTCTTTCAGGGTGAGGTCTTCATCTTTCTCTGTAGGCTATGTATAGGGCAGTACAACTTCTGTGGGGTTTTCTTCATTCAGAGGCTGATGGAAGTGCTCCTTCCTTTTGCCTTTGATGAATCTACCCAAGGCTGTTGCAAGCATCCCTTATGAATTCTGTTAGAAGACTGTGTTCTTTAAAAGATTATAAATGGCTCTGCCTTGCAACCTGATAGAGTTTATTTGTGCCATCTGCTGAGACACTTTCTAATAGGTGCAATTCTGTCCCCTTTGCCTCTTTTTGTTAGTCAACCAGTATTTCTTCTTACTTTGACCCATATTTTCTGGTTCCCACTTTTTCCTGTACCACTTTCTTTCTTTCGTTTGGTAATTTACTGCACTTCTGCATTCCACCACCAGCTTTCCTAATATGCCTTATTTCCATATCTATTCTATGGTCCTCACGCATACTGTTTTGAAAATCTACCTTTTTTCCTTTCTTCTTGAGGTGCTAATGCCCTGAGTATTTCCTTAAACTGGGGTGTTTTCCACTCTTTTTATTTATTTGTCTTTGTTTACCAGGAAACTCCAACTGGGTAATACCAATTTTTAGAGGAGGCCTGGAAAAAAGCT
Organism: Protopterus annectens; assembly: GCF_019279795.1. Lineage (NCBI taxonomy): Eukaryota > Metazoa > Chordata > Ceratodontiformes > Protopteridae > Protopterus > Protopterus annectens. The sequence continues at coordinate 53,267,850 of NC_056733.1, forward strand.
CCATTTGTTTACATTGCATTATGCTTAGTTCCAGTTAAACACAGAGTAGTTACATTTCTCTTTGCATACAGCAGCTACAAAAGGGAGCCTGACCATGGAGGAATTGGCAAATTAGTGCCAGGGACACTTTCCCAACAGTGGCTCACCAAGGCTTATGTGGTAACACTAGATAACCAATGCAGAGTCTAATTCCTTGTGGGCTGGCACTCTAGTCAACTTCCAGGTCATCAGCCTTATTTTCTGTTAAATTTGGAGGCTTTAACCACTGCTTGCACCAATGTTTTATGCTGTGGGACTTTTTTTATTATGGATTATTTTACAATTCCCTCTCGTTAGTAGGATGAAATCTAGCTGAGTTGCCTGCTGACCACTCTTTTATATGATCTCATGACTGAAACGTGTGTTGACCACCATCAGTGTATTATTCTTTCCTTACTGTTCTTGCCCATCCGTGTGTTCCAAGGCAGTCTTCAGTCATTTAGGTGTCCCATTATCACTACCAACTCATGTTGTCCTGATTTAGTAGGTACATGAATGCTCTCTTATACTCACTATTACAACACAAGCTGTGGATCATAGGGTGAGATTATGAATACTGCCCTTTCTTTACATTGGAGTCTGATTGCCATGAATCTCTCACTAAGTCTGATGATATCCATCACTGCACTCTCCATCACTACAGTTTCCCACAATATGTTTAGACTATCATCTGACTCCACTTTATTTGCTAGATGCCCAGTATGCCATTCACTTCCAAGCTGTGTCATGTTAGTGCCATCTACTGAGTTACTTTCTAGATGTTAGCAGAGAGTAGCAATCTTTAGTTCATGTTTGGCAGGTTGACTGGTTTTATGTCCAGCTTTCACTCAATTAAGCTATCCCAGGTAGCCCACACTGAGCAACTTGAGGCACACTGACTTTTCCCACTGTTTGAATGGGTCCCTGGTGTAGGGATGAGTAGGCCTGCTTCTCAATCCACTTATCTGTGGCAATTACCCATGGCTATTTTTGGTACCATTAGAGTCAATAGTTACACCTTTCACATCCCGCACAGTCAGAGATCTATGTTCACCTATCTAGGATATTGCTTCCTACACTTGATGCCTAAAGTGGTTTGTCTACACAATTCTTTCCCCAGTAGGTACTACATAGAGTTTGTTTTGCTGCCCAGAGCTCCACCCAAACTTGGGTGAGTTTGGGGTGGAAACAATGGGCAAGTTTTTGGGAGGTGGGAAAACCTCACAGAGACAGAGGGAGAACATGCAAACTCCACACAGGTATTGTCTGGAGGTCAGAATTGAACCCCATAACTTGTGCTTGTGAGGCAAAGACCTTAACCACTGTGCTAATCTTATCTAAACAAATGAATAAATAAAATTGAATAAAAGACAACAATATGGATTTCTTTTTGCATGCACAGTAGTGTGCATCAGTTTATGCTTGCTAATGTTTTTGCTACATGTTTAATGACTGCATTAAATGAAGTATTTAAAGCTTTAACTGCATGTATATATATATATATATATATATATATATATATATATATATATATATATATATATATATATATATATATATATATATATATATATATATATATATATATATATATATATATATATATATATATATATATATATATATGTATATATATATATATATATATATGTATATATATATATATATATATATATATATATATATATATATGAATTTGTATTCTAGTTCATGTGTTTTTAAGAATGTAAATACCTGTCATGCTTTTAGAGTGTGGTGTGCAAACTGAGAATAAGCTGTTGACATGTTAACTGCCTTTTGCTGTGCTGCCATTTTCAGTGTCATTAAAGAAGCAATACGAGTTCAGATGTCTATGTTTTGTGCTGTTATTAACAGCACAAAACAGCATGACTAAATAACCATTGATGGGCAACGTGACTGAGACAGTTCACAGTTGCTGTAAATTCAAGACACTAAGAGGCTTAATTAAATTCTGAAGAAGTCACGTTGCCACTGTAGTTTGAGGTACTCTTTGTCATTTATGAGGCTTGTTAAACTGTGAGGAATCTCCAAAACAACAAGGTGCATCACATGCCAAATAGATATCACAGACCTTAAAGCCGGTTAATGCATGTGATAAGGGCATAAAATAATGACCCAGAGGCTCTGGTTGGCTCAGAAATACACACTAGACTTTACTGAAGTAGTCACTCAGCTGTGCAACGGACTACAAAAGCAAATTGTTTATAAAAACACTTTTCCATATGCGGTTCCAGATTGAATTGCAGAGCATTGTGCAACAAATCCAATAATGTCTGCCAGCATAGCTCTCAACCTCTTAGAGCAAGAAATCCTGACAAACCAGAAGTAATGGGGGGACAAAGGCCCAAAAATAGGGACAGTTTTTAAATATTATTGTTACAAATTTAGAAATTTGATAGAATAACAGGTTTTGCATTAGCATGGATTTTCTGAAAGGTATGAAGTCTGAATCTCAAATGTCTGTCATTATTTTCTGATTTCAGTTCTCAAAGATTTGGCAATGATTTGTCCAAAAAACACAATTTTATGAGTAACAGGCCAAAAATATGAGGCAAAAATCTGGACATTCTGAGAAATCTGTACAGTTGAGAGGTATGGCTGTCAGTGTTGAATAGAGGCTTATTTATTCATATTCTTCATTATCACTTCCATAGCATTCTACTGTCTGGATGTATACCTTCATTTTTAAGTGTCTCATGCTGACGTTTTCAACAAGTAGAAGTACTAATAAGTTCCATAGTCAGGTTTGGCATCCATAGGTAGTAGGAAGTATCCCTGCAACCAGAAATCACAAAAGGAAGCCTGACCATGGAGGAATTGACAGATTAGTGCCAGTGACACCTTCCCATCAGTGGGTCACCAAGTCTTGCATGGTAACACTAGATAACTAACTCACAGTCTAATTCCTTGTGGGTTAGCAGCGCAACAACACAGTCATGCCTGGCTCTGTGGCACAGAGAGAAGGTGCCCTGACTGAGACCTAGGTGACTGGGTTTGTATAGTGGCCACAGAATAAGAAGAGACAGGGAGGAAGGAAGAGAGAATACAAGTCACTAAAATCAACACTGTCAGCAGTATTAGCAGGACCATGTTATCACCCTTTACAGCTATAGGTTTCCTTACTCATCAGTCAACCTTGCTACTATATGTTGCTCCATGAGTGTCAGTGAACAGAAAAATGCACGCTAATTATTATTATAAACCTTACTCTTGTGACTGTTATTGTATCTCCTGTCTTAATTCTCTGTGGAGTACTTCAGTAGGCTGTTAAAACTCAAGTCTCTGACCCTCTTGCAGAAGATACTGTAAAAGTAATGTATTTTGGCTTTTCCCGGTTATGGGTTACCACACCGGAACTCCGTCCACTAACGATTGGCAGTTGATTTTATGGTGCTGGGTTGCCAGCCCGGTGCCCAACCTTCAAAGAAACTTGCATGTCTTTAACGTCACTCGGCCGTGGGGATGACTTGCAGAAGATACTGTAGTCTGTTAAAATATCAAGTCTGTGAGTGCAACCTTTTATTCAGTATTGATTCTTACTACCTTTAGCAATTGTTTATAACTTCCCTTCTAAATCTGAACATCAACTGACTGTTAGGTAACATCTGTATCACTGACGTCTTGGAAGAAATAAAACCATCTGGCCGACATGGATGCCAAATCCGTTTTTGTCCCATCCATGGCCAGCCTGATAGCACTATGTGTCATTCAGAAATGTAAGACGTGCTCAGTGTTTATAGACAAAGAATTAAAACTTGGTGCCCACAGTGATCTAAGCAAGGTACATGCATTTTATCAATATGGAGGAAAATCTCTCACTTATAACAAAGGGATGTGAAAATTATACCATAACCACCCACACATATGCATGTACTCACTAAAACAATATATGCTGAGATTGTCAAAATATCACTTGCAAAGCCTTCTGGATGTAGAACTATCGGATCTCAGCATAAATGCATTACCACAACATCACCACCCTCTGATATAGCAAAGAGTATCCAGCTTGTGGGCTACAAGCTTTCCACTGCAATAAACTTAGAGAATGCAAGTAGAAATTTTTAATAATTGGTGACATAACTGACAGGTATGCATACATCATTCTTATTATGAGACTGGACAAGAGCATGATGACAGTTACTTGTCTACTGGTGCCATGATCCATAATGTCCTTTAGACTCTTCAGTCCCTCTCACTGGGGGCAAATAGGAAAATGAGAATAACCGTCCATGCAGGAATGAATGACTTGTGGCAAGCAACCCTAAAAGACATACAGAGAGGCACGTTAGATCTCACCATGCATGTGCTGGAACCTGGTCATGAGTGAAATCCTACATTCATTCAGAATAATGACTTCAATACTTAGCTGAGTAGTTGGTGTCATTTTAGGCAGGTACAAAATGTGCTGGCTTGGAAGGAGGTGGAAGTTAGGCCAACCTGATTTGTTAGAGATGGCCTACACCTCTTGTAACCATGGCTTCCACTTACAGGTCAAAGCATTGCTGTCCCCATAGTACCTTTTTAATGCCATTGTGAATCCCAATTCTGAACACATACAGGTTGCTGTTCTCAGTGTCAGATGTCTTAGCAACCAACTGTCTGATCTTGAGCCTCTCTTACATATTAAACACATCCATGTCTTTGGTGTAACTGAGACTTGGTTTCACTGCAAGGGGATAGCTCTCCCTCCTTACCTGTATTTAGTACTTACCATGCCTTTAGAACTGAGGGACACTGTGGAGGCATCTTCATATTGGTCAGAGATTATATCACTTCTAGGCAAATTCCCTGAAACCCTAAATCAGAACTTACTGAACTCCAACTTAACCTTAATAAGAATAACTGTTAGTTTATAACATGATATAGATTACCATTCATGTCCCGAGCAGGTCATAATATGTTCAGAAATGTACTGGCAAACCACCTTTATCAAAAATACCTTTATATTGAGTGATTTCAATTATCTTTCAATTAACTGTTGTATCTATACCTTTAAAGTTGGGTACACCCAAAGATTCCTAGATCTAGTAAAGAATAACTCAGAACAAATTTTAAATCATCCCATTATGGTCTGGAACATTCCAGATCTGGCCCTCAGCAACCATCCCTGGCTAAGCCAGTCTATGAATTAGTAACATTCTGTTATAAAGCCATTAACCTCACAATGGTCAGCAGTTCTGAATTCAAGGCCTTTACCCGTACAAATATGATTACATTCTATTGCAACTTATATATGTTTATTTACAGTGTCACCACTCCTTATGAAGCTTCAACTGCTACTTTTTCATCTGAATGTTCCTCCCATAAAACATGTATTGATTTATTGAACTCCACTACAACAAAATGCAATGAAATTGAAAATTTACAAATAAACTACCTTGGTGGTCCACTGCTATAAGTAACCTCTATAACAAAAGAAAAATAAATGTTAAAGTCCCATAACAAATCCACCCACATTAAATATTTAATCAAAAAGATCAGCAAAGAATTAAAATGACCATCAGAAAGACGAAAGTTGAACATGAATTGAAAGTGATATCAGAAGCCAAAGATAACTACAAATCCTTCTTTAGTTACATTAAGACACTGAGAAATAGCACTTTGTGATGTACAGAACTAATCCATAATAGCATTACTTTGCCTAACCCTAAAGACTGCTGGCATAATTACAGGCAAATTTAATGCTAGTTTTACTACTGAAACAGTCATTAAAACTTCACAAATGCTTGGTCCTTACTCACTTCCTAAGATTATCATGGAACGTGTCCTGGCTGTACTCTGTAAAACTAAAAACACCACATCCATGAGCCCAGACAATTTACATGGATGCCTAATTAATAGCATCAGGTATGCCCTTACTAATGCCCTCTTGCATGAGGTTTAACTTGAGCCTATCCACAGGGTATTTGCCAGAGGTTTGGAAACCAGCAGTAATGGAGCCTCTGTACAAAGGGGTCCCTACCACAGACCCTGGAAATTATAGGCCCATCAGTGTAAGTAGCCTAATTTGCAAGACTATGGAACAGATTACATCTGACCTGTTAAGCTACATGTAAAAAAAATTCATATAACTGGACCAATGGTAATTTGGTTTTGTTAAGGATAGATTATGTCTATTCAGCTTGGTAGACTTTGAGGTTAGAGAGGAAGTGGACAGTGACCACTCAGTCTACACAGCATATCTGGATCTGGTCAAGGACTTCAACACTGTAGTCCATACTGGCATTGTAAACAAGCTAGAAGAACTAAAGTTAGAAATTTACATAGTAAGATGAACCGCAGAATGGCTGAATGGCATTACTCACACAATTCAGTAGGCATGTACCACTTCAGAAAGTGACCAGTGGAGTACCATAGGGCTCAGCACTGAAGTATCTCCTTTTCTGTATTTACATCTCTGATCTCCATACCACAAGCCCTGACCTGTCACTAACCAGATTTACTAATGACTACAAACAAAGTGACATCATTTCTTCTTGCATTTATACAGAAGTACTTTAGCAAGAACTAGTCCTTACAAACCAGTGATGTACACAGAAATGACAAACTAAATGCAAAAGAACCACAACACTTTCACCTTTGGGAAACACTCCTTATCTACAACTTATAACATAGCCGGTATCCCACTGTACATGGGCACAGTAGTCAAAAATATTGGCACATGGGTCGGCAATTCTCGCAACTTTGACCAACATATTACAACACTAGACAGAAAATCCTTCTATCTAGCACAAATGGTATCTAATCTACTTCATATAATATTGTCATCCTTCTGTACGCTACCCTAATTTGACCAATTATTGAGTACAATGTCCCTTTCTGCATGAACCTTGGAAGACATGTCGTAGCTAGAAAGGCTCTAGAGATTCTTGACAAAAAAGATTATTGGCCAAAAAAAACTTTAGCTACCAAGACAGGCAAGAAGCCCTATCCCTATATTCAGTCTCTTGTCTTTGCTTGGCATTCCATGCAGTCAGAGAATCAGCAACCCCATCCTAATGAGTTTCTTATACCCTCATAGTATGAACAGCCCTATAAACACCAAAACCAAGGATCCAAACTACCACCAGCATATAAATAAAACATGTTAAAGGGATAGAATCAATACCCAGTGGATTGCCCAGTCTCTGAAACAAATTGCCTGTGCTTGCTAAGTAGAGTGACACCCCTGCTTCATTGAAGATTAATCATGAAAATTGGATAGGCACCAACAAATTCACTCTGGCTTGATATGTTTTTCTCTCCTGGAAGTGTGTGTGTGTGTGTGTGTGTGTGTGTGTGTGTGTGTGTGTGTGTGTGTGTGTGTGTGTGTGTGTGTAGGGGGGGATATAGCTTAACGATGGAATTTTTTCAAAATGCTCATGATCTTCAAAGTTACTTGCTTTGCAATTCTGCTGATCCTATAGTCCTTTTTTTAAAAAAAAAAGTAATGTGTCTGCTCAGTGCATCTTCAAAGCAAGTATATAACTTTGAAATATCTTATGTAAGAATGTGTCTTGCTTGGTAGTTTTGTTAAGTAAAATCTGTAGAACAGAATTTTTGAGTAGTAGCACATTAAACTGAAAAAAATAACCCCGGCCCATACACACTTTGGGAGAATCGTGTATATAATCTATAGTATATTGAGTAAAGATAATGGGTATTTAGCTTTTGCTTATGTTGTGAAACTTGAACCTTGCATTTATAAAGAGTGCAGTGCCTTTTTATTCTTACCACGTGTAATATCAGTCTGACCTTGTATACAAAATTAAGCAATATACTCAATTGTATCATAGAAGGGGAGATATCTGTCAGTGTTAATATCTGTTTTGTTCTTCTTCTTCTGAGTATAAAGAAGAGGCAACCAATCAACCAAATGCAGAACTGTAGTAATCACTGTCATCTCCAAAATGGCTGAACTGAACAGGGTGGCAGATTTAGAATAAAACCCAAGTAAATAAAATTATTAAAAGCCATACCTTAAAATGCCAAAAACACCAGCATCCTGTGTCTATGACCTCCCAACCAGCAACACAGAAAAAAAAATAATCATTAAAAAATCCTATAGGGAGATCCCCAAAAATAAATGGCTATAAAGCTACCCTTACTGCTCACCCATCACACTCATTAATGTGCACAGTCCTTAATAGAAAGTAACATACTAGGAGCGTGCTTCATAACCACCCACCACTAATGAAAAATTAGGTTCATACAATTTATTTATTAAAATGGTTTTAATATCTTTTCAAATAAAATTGTTAAATAGCAATGCTTTACCCTCTGAGCTACCTCATTCTGTCAAAAGTAAGAGGCACAATATGACTTATTTCACCAAAATTTATTGCTTAACTGTAGGTCCTATTAGTGTGATATACTATGGCATTAACCATTTTGCTATACATATCTTAATAGTCATAACAATGGTGTTGCCAGTTGATATTTGCTATGGAGTATGACTCTGTGTAGCTTATCTGATAGAACTCCCCCTATATGTTCAACCCAGCTTGGGGAATAAGTAGGAAAGTCTACCAGACTGCTGTTACTCAAAGTAGTTTTGGCAATAAATAATGTTGAGACAGTTATGTATTTTACCAAAGCAAGGCACTCTTCCTGAACTCAAACGTGGAAATTAAGTATGTAAATCATGAACATGGATTTGTAAATTATCTAGTACTACTGATAAAAGGCTGAGTTCATGTGTCCTGTTCATGGAGAATATTCTGGAAAGTTTATGGACAGAGAAGTATACTGCACATTCTGAGACAATATATTTCTGTCAAACCTATTTGTTAGGTTACGTGTCGAGTGTATGCCATGAAGACATGTAGAAGATGTATGTTTTGTGCCTAAACAGAAGATAGAAAATAGTTATAAGAAAGATGGAGAGAGACGACTCTACTGATTATCACACAGAAAGGCCTCAAAACTGAAGTTAAATTAGACGCTGCAGCTTCTTCTATCAGGCCAAATAATTGGACTGAAACTTTCATTCATCTGCCAACTGTAGATGTTCGCCTAAGAATTAATATTAGTCACAATTTAAGAGGTACTTTAGCTTCACTGAAAGTCCTCAGAACTGACAACCCTATGAAGGTGGCAGCTGGCTGCCTAGAACAAACTCAGTTTGCTTCATATGTCAATTAGTGAGTTAGTTACTTCATGGACCCTGAGAACTCTACATTTCTCGAATTGTTTGGGTTTTTATTTTTACTTATTGATGATTTAGTGCTGTGAATTTGAGTTTTGTATTGCATTTGTGATGTTCTAGATGTTCTCAGTAGTTTCTTAGCAGTTTCAAGTGTCCTTTAGCTTACCTTTTTTTCTCCTGCTTTTAGTATTTTGTTTTAAGAACAGAACCACTGCTGTGAATGCAGTCCATCTATGTACTGTTTCAGAGCTTTGGAGCTGTTGAACTCTGTAGTTCTCCAGTTCTGTGTTCCAAAGATGATGTGATTTGGCAATTCCACTAAATTAACACTTTGTGTTACTTGTCTGCTACTGCTGTTTCTTCCAGCATTCTTCATCAGTGATCACGTTTTTCCAGACTGTACAGGATTATCTTCATTCAGCTGGACTGCATTTGGAGTTATTGTATTTTTCCACTGTAGCATTCGTTAGGTTTTCATCAATTATCAGTGAACTCTTTGGGAGAAATGCTGGACATTTTCAACATCTGTAACTGTTTTCAGTTACAGTTTTTGTGTAGCAAGGTACTTTGGCTTTAGCTTATATGACATTGGGTTTAACCACCTGGTAACATCTTTGGCTCACTCATAGCAGGTTGTCTGTATCTGTGTTTCAACAAAAAAATGAGTCTTACTTTCTGCCTGTCATTTGAGTTGCTTTTTTTTAACTGAAAAGTTTTCAAGTAATCTGATGGAACTTCTATGAAGAACTATGTATTTTGCACATTCTATTTTTTAAATTTATTTACTATTATTTTATGCGTTATATATAATTTTCTTTTTTTCTTGTGATTTGTACTTTTTCCTTATTTTTTGTATTGTTATTTACGTCATGAATATTAGTTTCAGGTAAATGATATTCAGGGTGCATTTGCTTAATATAATCATTCATGACTTGCAATATTTCTTATTTATTATTGCGTTAATTTTTTTTTGTTTCACTTCAGTTTGTATACAGTGCTTTAGAAAACAAGCACTTAAAGGAAGTAACATGAAAGTAACATCCGTGAAAAAGCACAAGTCTTCACAGGTATCAGTAGGAAGGTTGGTACATCCCATAAATGATGATGGGATTGGAGCGTGCTCCTGGGGGGCACCTTATTTAGCCAGTGCCTGTTCAACTGAAAGGTATGTGCATTACTGTGTAGCAGAATGAGTCATGGGAGAGTTAAAACATAGGGGAACTTAGTATGTATACCTTGAAAGAAAGGATGGAAGAGGAAATTCAACAAAAATGTTTAAAACATAGGGGAACTTAGTATGTATACCTTGAAAGAAAGGATGGAGGAGGAAATTCAACAAAAATGTTTAGAACATAGGGGAACTTAGTATGTATACCTTGAAAGAAAGGATGGAAGAAGAAATTCAACAAAAATGTTTAAGGACCTTAGGGAACATACAGAGTCAATGAAAGTAACATCTTTTCTGATCAGAAGATGTTTACAGACAAGGGACTCAAAGGCGTGAGGTTAGGACTTTTTTTTCCACAAAGGGTTGTGGATATATGGAATAACATTACCTAGGAGGTATGGAATCAAAAAATAATTCTGGAATTGATAAAAGCACTAGATATACATAAAGCAATTGCATCAGGAAGTAAGAAGAAGTAGGTTATTGATTTGGGGCTGTGCTTGGTAGCTCGCATAATGCCTGAGAGGGGCACACTGACCATTAGAAGAGAATTGTGTAAAGTGACTAGCTTGATTGTTCATATTCCAGTCAATGTTCAACCCTAGCAGTGTTACTTCTGGCTGGGTCCAGCTGCTGATTTCATTTGCTTCTGGCTGGTAAGAGGCATTGTTTAAATATGCTTCTAGAGAACACATTTTCTTAGCAGCTATTGGGGATGCATTCTACACAGACAGTACTTAACAGGATAAGAGTGGAGAATGGGGAGGTAGTATGGAGACTGGGGTATGTTTGGTCACCCATACAGCACTTGTCTGGGATGGATAGAGCACTGGAAAGCAACATGATGTCTAGCTATAGATGGTAGCCATGGTAGGTCAGACAGTAATTGACAGAGTCAAATGAATCACGGAAAGGCAGAAGGAGAGTTGCACATGCATTAATGCTTGTGAATTTACCACTACAAGAAATATTAAAGCCAGTCATATTCTGTTTGTATTGTGGCATCATCCTTGGAAAAGGTAAAATGCTGCTCAGTGCTAGGCTCATACCAGCCTGGGACACATATTCTGAGAGTTCCATAATGTCTGTCTTCATGTATTCTAGGGAAGTATGTCTCAGGTCATTTACAACCATATGGACTATGACTGAGTCATACTGGTACTTGTGGTACAATGACCCGAGTGCATGCATAATGTGGTGGATCCTGGCCCATCATAAGCACTGACTGTGACTTTCTCCTTACTCAGCCTGGTGAGAGAGAGACATCAGTGTCTCAGAATGGAGTCTCCAATAATCAGAATGTTGGATTATGTGGTGGTTTGCCTTATGGGCTTTGAAGTAGATGCTTCATGAGATATGGCTATATGTGTTGATATGGGTGTTTTGAAAGTGTATTTGAGGAAGCTGAGGGTATTTGTTGTGTGTACTTCATCTAGGAGGTTTAGGAAAGTTACATTTAAATGCCTCAACATGGGTGGGTCTATGTGTCTGCTTTGAACTGTTTGTGATGGGTGCAACATGTGTACTTCTGGAAACCTAATTAGCATTGAAAGAGCTTTTATATGTGAGTTTTGCCTCCAGTGACATTGTGTAAATAGATCACTTACATACCTTACCAGTTTGTTTGAGATCTAACTGGTTGTCAGTAAATAAGAGGCAATTTCTGCATTGCATCAGAATGCCTATAGCCATCAAGCTGGTAACGGAATTAGTGGAAAAGTTCATACCCATCGCAACAGGCCCTTTTTATTAATTACACATTTGTGGTAAGAATATAAAGTAATGTCTGGACTATCCGGTTTGCAACTCTGGGGGCAGTACTTGTCTTTGCAAACTAGTTACCCTGTATGTAGCCAGGTATTGATGAATCTTTAAGGGTACTTTTACAGGAAAAATGTCAACTCAGGGTGTCTGTGCCTACACAGGGCACTGCCAAACACTTGAGTGGAAACTACTAAAATAGAACCTGATGATTTACGGATGAAGTGTTTAGGGAGATATTCTCTAGCTATGTTATACATCAGCTAATTGAGTATTATTCACTCAAAAGAAATGAGCTCTGTCAAGAATCATGAAATGAGAGGATTCACCTGGTTGGCTACTGCCTGGCTACTGCTAGTGCTAGTCTTAGCACAGCTTCACTCTGCTGGGATACAATGCCCCTTTGCTTCTTCTCTCACCAGAAGTAAAACAGTAGCACCAGTCCCAAGATGAGAACTAGGCCACAGGCTCTTTGATGATCAGCGGTCTTGTCGCAGATGATGCAGAGGTCTATAGGATTGTTGTAATCTTTTCCTGGTAGATGCTTTGAAGAGCAACCAGACCAGTCAGTAAGGTACCACACAGACACTCACTTCTCAATCAGGGACACTCAGGAATCAATGCTTTCTGCTCCTTCTCTCAATAGGAGCAAAAACATAAGCACAAATTCCAAGTTGGCACCTATGAGGCAGTTATCGGGCTTTCTAGTGATCAGCAATCTCCAGAAAATAATGTCCCTATGCTCCTTCTGTCACCAGGAGCAAAACAAAAGCACTAATACCAAGATAACTACTATGAGGCAGAATGTGAGCTCTTCAATAATTGGTGGTCTTGGACCAGATGTTGCAGATATAAAAGGTAAGATGGAAAAAATGGGTTATATCCTAAGGGTTGCAGTGTGCAGCAAACAGTCAGATATGAAAGAGTGGTAACTCAAGCTTTAGCAATCTAAGGGGAGAGACATAAATTTTAAAAGAGCAAGATAGATAGGAAGGGGTGGGCACTCAGTACCCTGGCTGTGCATAATACAGTGGGATGGCCAATAAATTTAAATAGCTGAAGGGGAGTGATTTAATAAAATAATAATTTTGTGCTTACTGACAATATCCAATGAAAGAAGAAAGAGCAGGAAATATGTGGTCAAATTAACATAAAGGGTGGACCACTAGAGAGAGAGAGTTGAGATTAAAAACACCACCAACAGATTGTGATTATGAGGGAAAATGTAATTTCTGTTTGACTCACAAGAGATACAGCTGTAGTCTCTTTCCTAGTTTAAATATGCAATTGAAAGCAGAATGCAAGTAAAACACAGTCTAAAAAAATATACCACAATATTCAAAATAGAAAAAGGCATTGAATTACAAGAAAGCAAAAACAAACTAACCTTTCCATCCCAGCAGTCTGTGTCAGAGTCTAAGTGAGCTTTTTGAGTCCAGACCAATCCTAGTTATCTGTCTTGTGTATGTTCTCTGTATGTGGTCAGTCTTCCTCAAATATGAAACAGTAAAGAAACAGAAAGACCCACAATATGCTGTCAAACAGTAGCAGTAAATAACAGGATCAAAATGTGTTTGTTCCTACCAGTGACACAACACGGAATGTCTGCAGACAGACTACAGCACCTAATCCATTATGGAGGACATTACTGCTGTCAGTAAACTGTCTCAATGTCTCTCTTTTTGTAATTTAATTACTCTGTAATTTGAAGGGTTGTTTTCTCTTATTTCATTTTTTAAGAAAAGTAGCTCTTTTCTTAGTTTATGTATACTGAAATGTTTCATGTGTATTTTTAAAAAGTGTTTAGATACTAGTCAATACGTATGTGTATCTGCAGATGTGCACTTGGGTGAGCTTTAAACTACTTTTTCAAGGCAATACGTGGCATTGCAGTACTTACCTAAATGGAGCTGTGACATTCTGATTTGTGTTTTGTTGGATGGAATGCATATTTTAACAAAATAGTGCTATTTTGTTATAATAAATACTAATTAGAAATACTAGATCTCTAATTCTTTGAGTGCAGCTGTGACATGGGGATTCTGACTGGTGCTATGATACTTTGTATTGCAATTATCATTATTTTAAAATATTTCCAATAATCAACATTAGGCAGTATAGCACTTTTCTGTCTGGGAGCTGTGACATGCTACTCTGCATTTTATTTTTTTTTTTCCTAGGTGCTTTTTACTGCTTTTCCTTCTAATTATCAAGCCTTCTCCAGTGTCTTTGTTAAGAAATTACTCCAGAGTTCAGGGGTGAGAGCCATCGGGAAGGGTCACAGTATAGTCAACTATTAGGACTGCTTTGGCTACCCTTGCATCCCAGCAATGAAGATGTACAGTATGTCTGGCCTAACCTCTCCACTCTCTGGGATGTGGGGTAAACTACCCATATTGCTGCAAGGACACAGAGCACCTTCCCTTGTGAGTGCATGCTCCAGTGTATTTGCTAATGAAGGCTAGCCCAGGCAGTGGCTTGATGATTTGAAAGCCCACCCTCAGGATGTGCACAACAATATAGCCCCCTCCTCCAAGGAATTGTGGTTGTATGTGTCCCTTCCCCCAGGATAAACTGCCCATGTCACTAATTGAACTCAGAGCCATAGTTATGGCTTTCACTCTCTATGTCACTGGAGCTGGTTTGCTTTAGATTTTATGAGCAATGGTGTGTTTTGTCTGGGAATTAACATTTTATATTGCAATTTATAATAACAAAGAAGTAACAAAACATAAAAGAAGAAAAATGGTTGGTTTGCTTGGTATCCACAAAAGGAAAAAATTGCTTTGTTTACATGTTGCTTGTTATTTTTTTTCTCCTGTGACTAGCAGTAGTTTGACACACATTTTAACTGCAAAATTATTGCAGAGTTTAACAGCTGTTTTATCAAAATAGCTATCAAACTACAGCACGCCAGTCCAGTTATTAAATGACACAGACAGGGAGCTGAAAAATGGAGTGATTTTTAATGTGTAAGGAGTTATTAATTCTTGTTTTTATTGGGCTTTATGCAAATGTTACAGACAGGTGTTCTGCAGTTTGACTGAACAGATTAAAGTATTTTTGATGACCATTTGCTTTTTAAGCAATAAGGCCTGACAGAGTGAGCATTATGGGAATATAACAGATATATGGAGGCCCAATGCCACAGGAAGAAGGCCTTCTCACCACTTATTTTCCTAAACTTTGTGTTTGCTTTTTATGGAGTTTTTTATTATATGTTTTTATCATTTTAAAGGATCTTTTTGCTCATTTCATTTTTTCTTTTACTTTTTAAGAAAAACTAGCCCCTTTCCTTGTTTATTTACATTAGATTCTTTCACATATTGTACTTTTAGAAATGCCTAGATAATAGTAATTGAATATGAATGTCTGATGCAGATCTGAATGAGTGCATGTTTGCTTATATCTGTGAGCCTATCTATGTGTGTGTGTGTGTGTGTGTGTGTGTGTGTGTGTGTGTGTGCGTGTGTGTGTGCATGTGTGTATGTGTACATGTTTAAAATAATTCCAGAAATTAATATTTGTAGTTCTTATCTGGCTGGAGCTGCAGCATACTGCTGTGATTTTTTTCATCAGTAAAAAAAGTTTAAAGCAGTCAATGCTACTATGGTAATAAGTACTATGCAGTGACATGAAGGGGGGTCTCTGACTGGAGCTGTCACATTTTTCATTGCTCATTATAGTAACGGAGAAGTAACATACACAGACATTTGGTGGCACCCCTTTCTGTTTTAGGTATTCTCTTCAAGTTTGTTTAGTCTTAGTATAGTAAAAAAATATGTTTTTTTATATGTTGTTTGGCAGTCCTGAAACTGCTGCTAGCTAATCACCTGGTCAATAGCTTGAACTGCTACTGCTTCAGAGCTGTTTTGGCAGCTGTCAAAATAGCTGTAAACAATGGCAGTTTGGTGACAAGTTTATAGAGCTGGTAAGTAATGACAGAGAAGCATATTATAACTTTATACGGAGACTCTGCTGCCTGTCCTCCATTCTTATTGGGCTTTACACAGAATTAACAGTCTGCTGTTTCTGATATTAATCACTAATCTAATTCTAAAAAGATATTTGTTATAAAATGTATATAAACCAAAATTGCCATATACTTAGTAAAAGCTATAAAACAATATCATTTTTTACCCTTCCTGATTCAGTCTTATGAAAGAAATTATGGTCATTTAGTAAAACATATAAAATCAATATGCATAATGTAATGCTTAATAATACCTACAGAGCAAGTATCATTCTCATTCCTCTCTGCTTCCATGTTTTGGAAGAAAGTAATGACTTTAGTATGTATATCACCATACGATATAGAAATAATAGGAGGCAGACCTCCGTCAGTACATATTTAACAGAAGGCAAGTTTGTTTCACGTGTGTGTGTGTGTGTGTGTGTGTGTGTGTGTGTGTGTGTGTGTGTGTGTGTGTGTGTGTGTGTATATATATATATATATATATATATATATATATATATATATATACATACAAACAGAAAGCATTTTTTTTATTTATAACCAAATAAAAACAACCACCAACCTTCCCAGATAAGAGTCCAACAAGAATAATAAGGCAGTATAATCCAAAAACATAGCAGGACTCAAGAATGGCAAAAGTCTCCAGTATAAAAGGCAATTTATTCAAAACTCATAAGCGCTTTTACAGCTCCTGCTGCATCATCAGATGCTAATAGCAATATCTACAAGTTACTTCATTAAATACACAACAACTAATTACTAGTTTGTCACATGACATAAAATGTAAACACACAGTTGCATAGTATTTAAACCTAATATACACCACATATAAAAAAGCCGTTTTAAAAAGCCTTTTAAAAATAAACACAAACTACCTATAAAAAAATAAAAACGTTAAAAAACAAAAAATAGTTATCTGCTAATGGTCAGCTTTTTTATAGTTATAGAGATTATAGAGAGTTATAGAAGCCCTGGAAAGATTGGCTAGAATTTAAGGAACTTAAATGGCAATTGAAAACCAATTTCACTACCAAGTTTGGGGTTAATGAGATGGTGTCTATCATCAGCGTTCTTAGGATAAAGGCAGCTTTTATGTCAAAAAGCTAACACTTTTTATTCTTTATACCATGGCAGTTACAACGGCCATTTGTTGGTAGTTGTAAGTGTTTCGGTTTTGTATACAGATATGTTATTTATTTATGCATGATTCTTACTGTGTAGGATTGTTTTTTATGGTTCATTTGCTTTATATTTTTATTGGCTAGGTGGAGTATTGGGATCCATATGTAGTTCTGCTCCATCAACATTCAATTTTTTTGTCCATTTTAAGTACTGTGGAATGACTTGATTTTAATGCAAACAAATAATTCTGAAGTATTAATGTTAAAGCTATATATATATATATATATATATATATATATATATATATATATGTATCTGTCTTCTGCCGAATTTACGTTTCACCGAAACGTAAATTCGCGGACGGATTTACCCAAAAGTGGTAAACAGTTTTATGCAGGGGGGCAAGCCCCCCTGCACCCATGTGGGGGGACTGTGCCCCCACACCCCCTACTTTAATATTCTCACTCCAATATCGCACTACAGTGGGGAAAAGGGAATGTTCCCTCATCCCAACTGTACCACGATCTCAGCAATACTCTGCTTAGTTGTACATCAACACTAAATGTTGATGTACAACTAAGTTAACATGCAAACTGCATGTTTTTATTTAGTTAACTAATTTATTTTTTATTTTACTTTCTTATTTACGGGAAAGTACATTTTCGGAAAAACCCACTTTCGCGTAAATACACAAGGTTATTTATGTTTCGGTGAAACGTAAATTCGGCAGAAGACAGTAGATCCATATATATATATATATATATATATATATATATATATATATATATATATATATATATATATGGGTCTACTTTGAATGATCAAAATTACAAAACTTCGAATCTCATGTATCCGGGACCATATGATCGAAGTTTTGTAAATGTGAGCATTCAAAGAAAACAAAAATCAGAAACAAAAACAAATTTATGTAGGCGGGGGGCAAGCCACCCTGCACCCCCGCTATTAATATATACCAACTCCGAGATCGCACTACAGCAAGGAAAAGGGAATATTCGCATTCTGCACTGTAAGGAGATCTCCGTTTAAGTGTTCGGAGTTTTAAAACTTTGATCATATGGTTTTGAAACTTCGATCACTTAAATGGAACCCATATATATAGCTATAGATAAATGTCATTTTACATGGGTGAGAGTTGGATTTGTTATTCAGTTAATGGACTGATTCCAATGTTATTTTAGTATTTGATTATACCATGAAATGACTTCATTTAGCACAGATTAATTATTCATGATGTATAAAAGGGAATCACATATACATGCATGTATTTTTTTAATGGGTAAGAGCTGGGTTTGTTAATTGTTCAGTGTGACCGACCATAATGTATTTTGTCTGTGCTTAGTTTGTTATATTAATATATTTATGTACTAGTTAATGAGCATGGAATGGAAGGTGAGGACGCTTAACATCTTTAAAAGAGATTGACTCTGTCAGGGAGTTTTTTTTTAGCAAGTCCCAATTCACCAAGGGAAAAGCACTCAATGTAACTGCAATGTATGTTGTCATTTTTTTATATCAATGGACTCAATAAACTTCAGTTGTAAGTGTGCTCCAGACTGCAGCTTTTCTTGGTTTTAGTCTCCCTTCTAGTTAATTGCTCCCAGTACCTTGGTTCCTTTGCCAGTTTTCTCTAGTAAATTCCAGCCTTCTCTTGCCTATTCTCTGTACCCCTAATTGCAGTCATCCCTACTGGCAAAATCTCCTTTCTCCATTATTGTGTTGGCTTAGTTCTTAGAATACTTTCTGCTACTTTATGAATATAATATTCTGTATGGCTGGCTCCAGGACCTGCTTCCAAAATCCAACCCTCTCCTTATTCCTTGAATTTGCCCCCTGCTCATCATCATCCCTTTTCACTTTCAATCATAACTTCATGTATATGAATCTTAATTGTGTAGCTCTAAAATGCTCCTTCAAATCAGGTAATCCTAAACTACCTTGTTCTGTTAGAAGGATCAAATTATCCAATTTAACCTTGTCCTCTTCCCCACCCAGATAAATTCCTTCAGTTCTTTATTAATTACTGTCCACAATTTATCCCCATTTTTTAAAAAATATGTCTGATGTGCATATACTACTAAAGGGAGTGGAAACATTTCCAATGCTTATATCCTGCTGTCCATATCCTTAAACAAGAGCTTCCAATTTCTCAGTTTTTGTATTATGTTTTGTTTAGTCTCTTCACACATACCCTTAGCTGCCATAATAGAAGCCTTCTTAATCCATACCCCTAAATACTTTATATTATCTTGTACCCCTATATATATATATATATATATATATATATATATATATATATATGTGTTTGTGTATATATATATATATATATATATATATATATATATATATATATATATATATATATATATATATATACACATCTATATATACGTATGTATAATATATATTTATATATATATATATATATATATATAGGTATTGCTGCACCATTTCATCTGTGGGTACACAATTTATGGCTATATCCTTTGTTTTATCTTCAGTAATTTTATATCCTGAAAAGATTTAAAACTGTCTCAAAATGTTCCACAGCATTAAGATATCCTTTTCTGGATTTATTGTGTACAAAATAACATCATCTGCAAATAAAAAACAACTTTTCTTGAAACCTGCCTGGTTTCACTGTTCAGACATACCTTGTCAAAAAGGAACCCCCCCCCTCTTTAATTCTTGCCTCCGTTCCTTCATATGTCCTCCTCATAACCCTTATTATTGTTTCAGAGAATGCATATATTTCCATTGCCCTACTCATAAAATCTCAGCTTATTCTGTCAAATGCTTTCTCTGTATCAAGACCCACCAACAATAGCAGCAGTATTTTCTTACAATCTGCTTTTGTCTGGATCATCGCTATTCTATTAATGTTATCAAATATTTACTCTTCACAAAACCACATTGATCCATATCTGTCAATTTTGGTAACACCTTTGATGTCTTTTTAGGTAGTATAGACACAGACACTTTATAATCATGTTTTAAAATTGAAATGTGTCTGTATGAAGTTGGGTCTGATGGGTCTTTACCATCTTTGTGTATTAACAACCCCCATGGATTTCTTTCAAGATTTTGGTGCTTTCCCTCCTTTTAAACTACTGTTAAATAAAACCTTCCAGATCTTTATCACTTTCTTCCCTCCTAACCTCCAAACTTCCGCAGAAATACATTCTGTTCCTGCAGGCTTTCCTACAGATTGATTATACATCACCATTTTATCTCATCTCCTCCTATCTTAACTGTTAATTGTTGAGCCTCTTAGGTTCATAGGTGTATACTAGGTAACAAGCCCTAGGGCCTTTATAAGCCTAGCCATGCAACCCAAATGTGTCCCACATTTTTTTTGTTTTAGACATTTATGTATCAAGGTGATTGTTGGTTATGACATGATTTACTGACTGCCTCTGTGCATCATAGACATAGGCACCAGATCAGGAGGTGAATTTTCAGTTTCCCATTCAGTGATCCAAGTTATGCTTAAATAAGGTTAGGGAGGGACTTTGTTTCAAAAGGTTGGGGAGCCTGTTCCAGTGAAAGGAAGTTCTCTGAGATACATATCTGCCTCCCCAGCGTGTCCTATTTATGTTGCAAACAAAATTTTTCATTTTTGATCTAGTAGTTTTTTTTGTCCCTGATATTCTGATGAACATCCATCATGAAATATTTTCTTTATCCAATTCACATGCTAATTTCTCTCCAGATGTGTCCCAATTAGTATTCCTCTCAGCACTCTGATTTCTTAATATAATTCAATACTCTTACCTTTTTGTCTACACCTGTGAGGCCATTTACATTCCAGGATTATATGGAGAGCATAGTCATTATGATAAGAAGTTATTGTTCCCATGTTTTTTTCATGACAGCTTTTTTGAAAGTGTTTCTCCAACGTTTGTGTTACATACACATACTGATGTTTGGCAAGCTGATCTTTTATGCAGTTGTTTCTTGTCATCACCATTAACCTATGTCAATTTTTTCAAAACTTTTTGTAATGAAAACATTCAAACAAAAACCTAAACATGTTTTCCTAACACCCCATGATCTTTAAACTTAGAAAAAACACACAAAACTCTCTACATTTTCGTAAAATAAAGTTTAATTCTCCAGGTAGGAACAATTGCCCTAAATTGACAGCTGTGCCCACAGTCATTACCTAACTTAAAATCAAAATTACCCATGCAAAAGCACATGTTATACTCTTTGCACCACTTACACTCATTAGTGGCTGCTCTTTTCTTATCTCCATTCTTCTCCCAGATGTAAAAAAACAGCTTGTATCCTTTCAGAAAAACATTAACTTTTAGCATTAAGAAAAAGTTCACTGGCTGCATATAAAACTAAATTATACACTGTCCTATTAAATGCATTAAAGTATTAAGGCTGCTAGGGAAGCTGCTATCTCTTATCCACTTTCAATAATTTCAGACTTTACTTTTATTGAATTGCTTGCTCTTGTACCTTTCAATTTTCCATTTCCCTCAGCAAAGAATGCTCAGAACTCTCAAGATTAATTGCTTGCACTGGCAGACAGCTTGTCTCTGTGGAAATATAGTTAGCAATGAGAAAAAAAAGCTAACAACTCTGCAGATGCATGAAGAAATCTTTATCAATTTCACTCTGAACTGAACAGAATGTACAACTGCATTCAGCTGAAGACTTCTTGACTCCCACTGAACATTTGCTAAAGGAAAAAAACAAGTAAATACCATTGTATAGTTAAGAAATTTAGCACTTCTCATGGCTTACATCATTCTGTCTTATTTTTCAAATCTACTTGCTTACAGAAAACACTTGTTTTTAGATTAATCCAATGACATTAATCCAGATAGCCACCTTTGAAAAAATAAGAGAAAACATCTCAACTCTACATATAATATAATAAGTGCACTTTTACACCACACCCTCACCCCAGCAGCTCAGTATTACAGAATATTAGCTTATCTTGCTTTTGTCCAGCTTTTCTTTTCTTTTTACATTACAGACCTTCTATTTCTTACAACTAAAAAAATACTTGTTTACTTTAGTATCTTTATCAGATATAAGAATCACTGAATGCCTTATTCATCAAACTTAAAGCATCTAATACCATTTCAGTGAATACTTACATCATCAAAAAGATTTCTCAGGGAAAAAAACTACTTGGTCACCAGAGTGATAATAACACAAATTACATTATCTTAAACTCACCAAGGTGGGTGGCTTCAACCTCACACCCCCCAATTGTGTATTCCAACTCAAAGATCACACTACATCGGGGAAAAGAGCAAATTTGTTAGAATGGTCAACTAACTCCCTTCCCCAAGAAAACATTTTGATAATGTAATCCTTCATTGAAATGGTATTTGATGATTTAAATTCGTTGAATAGATGTTCAGCATATTGGAGCTTAGATGAAATGATAGGGTACATGATATAGTCTAGACATATGCATTAACAAATGAAGTTTTAGAATAACTTAACATTGAAGGTATGAGAAAGCATGCATTTCAAGGGAAAAGTGTTGAGGAAGGCAAATTGAACATTGTAAAACAACATACAACCATAAGGAGATTAAAACCCTCCACCCAGCGTAGTTCATAGGTAAGTACTAGGCTATCTGCCCAAGGGCATCTATAAGCCTAGCCATAATGTGTTGGCTTTTGCAGCCCCCCTTAGATTATTTCCCTGTGCCTCAGTCCAGCAGAGCCATTAGTTCCCTGTGCCTCTGTCCAGCAGAGCCACTGCAGTGATCCCCGGGGTAAATTTTCTGTTTCCCATCCACTTGTCAAGGTTTCTCTTGAAGAGTGTTAGTGAGGGACTCTACCTAATGTAGATTGGAATCCTGTTTCAAAGCATGGTGAGTCTCTGAGACAGGAATCTATCCCTCCAGCACGTCCTATTTATCTTTGTGGTGAGGTTTAGATCCCTAGAGCATGTGGCTCTCGGGGATTTGTTTTTATTTAGGTGGAGCATGTCCATCAATTCTGGGTTGGACATGGCCTTGTATGTCGGGCAGAGATCACCTCTGAGTAAGCAGTATGCAACTGAGTACAGCTGGAGTTTCTTCAGTCGGGCTGAATAGGGCATATTTTTGAGGCCAGTAATCTTCTTGGTGAGGTACTTTTGTGGTCTTTCCAGCTGTTGCAGGTGTCTTGTAAGGTACATCCCAAATGGGGCATTGTACTCTATGATGGGTCTGATGAGGGATAAGTAGAGGGGCACAATAACCTCTTTTGTTCTAGATGCAAACCTTTTTGTCATTAGGTGGGCCACATAGAAGGATTTTCTAATCACCTTGGCAATATGATTATCAAAGGAGAGATTACTATCTACTTGGGTCCCCAGATCCCTTATTACATTTTTTGTATTTAGGGGACTACCATGTATGTGGTAGTTAGCGAGTACTTTGTTTTTTCCAAAGGGGATGACTATGCACTTTGTGGCATTTAGCTTGAGGCCATGATTTTAACACCAGGTATCCATCTCAGTGAGACCCTTCTGGAGGATGTCTGTATCAGCTGGAGAGTCAATTATGGCCCCCAGTTTGCAGTCATCTGTGAATCTGGTCAGCCATAGTCCTCCTGTGCTTGCCTGTACCTCTGAGAAGTATATGCCGAACAGGAGGGGTCCCAGGACTGAGCCCTGGGGGGATGCCACTTGTAACTGGTTTAGAGTCAGACCTAGAGCCTGCAACTCTCACCGTGTGGGTTCTATCCATGAGCCAGTTGGCAACCCATCTCGTGAAGTAGGGGTTTATGTTCAGGCTGGTGAGCTTGTCTATAATACCAGAATGGGGAATGGTGTCAAAAGCCTTGCGAGATCTAGGTAGGCTGTGTGGACCTCCTTTCCCTCGTCTAAAGTCTTGGTAACTGTCTCTGCCCTTAACAAAGCCAAACGTGTAGGGTCGAATGTTTGAAGGGTCCCAATGTCTCTGTTAATGAATTCCATGATGATGCGCTCCATAGCCTTGTAGACCAGGCTAGTCAGGCTTATAGGGTGATAGTTCCCGGGGTCCATTGTGGCTCCACTTTTGTGGAGTGTGATAACTGTTGCTGTGCACCACTCTAAAGGTATATAACCTGTAGAGAGGCTGAGTTTGAACAGTCTGTTTAGGTGAGGGGTTAGTTCATTTTGGAGCTCGTGTAAGACACAGCCTGGGGCACTGTCTGGTCCCATTGAAGCTGTATTTTTGGCTTTGGATAGGGCTGTTTTAACCTGTGTGTCACTGATTGCCAGGGCACTACATTCTTCTGGTATAGTTATGGGCACTTTAGGGGGTGGGAGCGGGGTGAAGTTTGCACTAAACCTGTCTGCCAGAATGTTGGCAATATCAGTCGGTTCAGTGTATTTTGTGCCATTCTGACTAACTCAGAGCATATCTGAGAGTTTCCACTTAGGTTCTTGACATAGCTAAATAACACTTTGTGGTTATCTTTGGAGTCCTTAGCAATTTTTCTTTCGAAGCTAGCCTTGGATGATTTTATAAGGGATCATAGTTTCTTGCTGATACTAATCAGGGATGTCTTTCCTTCTTGGGATTTTACTCTTTTCTGCACTAGTTTCCTCCTTCTATTGTATAGCTTGTTTATGGCAGGGGTCCACCAGACTGGTTTCCTTTTCTTGGAGGAGTGAGTCTTGGTTTTGCTTGGGATAGCATGATCCATGCATTCTTGCAGGTGCTCATAGAGTGCCTTTGTAAGGGATTCAGCAGCTTGGATAGCATTGTCCTTTAGCATGGGGGCTGTGAACCTTTCCACCTCAGTTTTAAGTAAAGTGAAGCTTGCTTTTGAAAAGTTTTTCACAGTGGTTTCCTTGATTGGGGGTGGGGGCGGAATGTGGATATCCAGAGTGATGGTCTGATCTAACCAGCGAGGGTTTGATCTCTGGTGTAGAACACTGGTCGCCCATGTTGGTGATGACCAGGTCCAATATGTTGTCACCTCTGGTGGGGGTGTTGACCAGCTGATCCTGGGTGTTCGAGTTTATAAATTCTAGGAAGCGTTGGGCAAGGGAGTTAGTACTTGAGTAGTTCTCCCAGTTAATGTTTGGGTAATTGAAATGACCCAATATTAGGGCATTTGGTAGGACCTTCATATTTTCCAGTGTCTCCAGAAACGCGGAATGGGGGTTCTGGGTCATGGTGGGTGATCTGTAGCAAGCTACAATTTGAATTGCATTTTTGCCCATTGTTAGTTGCACATGGATGATCTCTGAGGCATTGTGCTGTGCCACTCACCTAGAGGTGTGGGTAGCCTTGATGAATATGGATGCACCCCCACCTTTTGTGTTTGGTCTGGGTTCTGTGGCCAAAAGGCATGGTATGAGTTATAGCCTGGTAGTGCTGGGGTGCTCTCTGGAACCTTAAACCAGGTTTCTGTTACTGCACAGATATCGATGTTCTCCATGCTGAAGAGTGCCTCGAGTGCATGCATTTTGAGGTTTAGACTTCTGGCATTGAGTAACATTACCCTCAGTTTTTGGTTACTTGTGCTATTTATGATGGTGGGTTTGTCTTTTGAGCCTTGTCTAAAAAAAGGCACTATGGGGGCAGCAAAAGCCTTGGCCAGTATTTGAAAGCCTAAAGGTGACAGGTGCAAGCCATCTCTTGCGAAGCAACGTGGCTTATCGAGCATGTCATCCCAGGTGATAGTGATAATATAGGCATCATTGCATAAGTACATTTAGCCATGGAAACTGTTGTATACATGTATTATGTTTACCTTATTTCACATTTACTTGGTGATGTGCATCTGTGAGCAGCTCATTTGGATGAGTGACGTTAAGTTATGAGTGTACTACATGGCTGTTTCTTCATTTTTGCCATAAGACAAGAAATGACATTTCTCTTTTTATATGGACATTGACATTGCTCTCTGTGATCTGTCATGTCACACCTGATCACAGAAAGATGATTCTGCTGTTTTATAATCCCTTTTTGGGCATGTTTGTGGTATACTAATGTATGTTTTTAATACCTATATTAAATTTTCACTTAAAACATAGGCAAATGTATTAATATAAAAACAAACCATATTAACATGTTTCCAATTATATATATTAAATGTCAAATATGCTCTTTTTTATAACTATCATCAGTCCAGTATTACATAAATTGCTCAATTCCTGCCTTCCCTTAAACCTCACTCCTCCTCCTAAACATTATTCTGCATGTATTGTTCCAAAAATTTCCATTTATTTCTATATAATTTGCCCATACCATTTTTCTAAAGATCCCATTTCCAGTTCTTTTATCTCTGTTACAATACTCATTACTTCAAATATAGTTGAATTAGACTTTGATTTCATTTTCCAATTGCTTTTTTTGGTATCCAGCAGAATTAAATTAAACAAGGCCTTAATTTGAAAAGGCAATTTAGATCCTGTGTCCTAACTCAAAAGAATCACATCTTTAGTTACACTCATTTGCTTACCCAATATTTCTAACAGAGTACTTTGTAGGGAATTTTTTAAATCAGCCAACTCATTACACTCCCAAAACATATGTTCCCAGTTACGTCTTTCTTCCCCATCACACATAAAGTGTTTGCCACCTACATGAGGAAAATTCTTTGAAGTCTGCTTGGGGAAGAAAAATACCAGTGCAAACACTTCCAAGCAAAAATCCTAAACCTTCTGGACTTTTTCGAGCCATACACATAGCCTGCCATTGTTCCCTTGTAAATTGCTTAGCCAGTCTCTCTTCCCAACCTTTTCTAACTTTCTCTGATTGATTCTTATAGTTATCATGCAATATTTTATATACCCTACTGATTATCCCTGTTCAACAGCAGTTTATGTTCTAGATTCAATTAAAAACCCTACCAGAGCAGGTCTTTCTGTCAAGATTCCACTATCCCTTTCTCTTTGCCTAAACTCTGATATCAATCTCTGGTAGGGAAGGCAGTCTCTAGCCTGTGGTCCAAATATCTTCTTGGCCTCATCCCATTCTATTACCTTTCCATTCTAGTTTCATGAATTTTAAGGTGATTAGTGGTTCCCCTGTTATGCAGGTGTGTGGGCACTGCAAACAGTGTCATCATATATTGGAACTGTCAGCATTTTATATAGTTTTGAATTTCATATAGTGGATAGTGGGAACTGAGATGTGATGTAGAGACCCTGGGAAGATTGGCTAGAACTTAAGGAATTTAGATGGCAATTGAAAACCAATTTCACTACCAAGTTTGGGCTTAATGAGATGGTCTCTGTCATCAGCATTCTTAGGTTAAAGGCAGCTTTTATGTCAAAAAGCTAATACTTTTTATTATTTATACCATGGCAATTACAATGGCCATTTGGTGGTAGTTGTAGGTGTTTGGGTTTTGTATAAAGCTATACTATTTATTTATGTATGTTTCTTACTGTGTAGGATTGATTTTTATGATTCATTTATTTTATAATTTTGTTGGATAGGTGGAGTATTGGGATCCATATGTAGTTCTGGTCCATCAAAATTCAGTTCTTTTGTCCGTTTCAAGTACTGTGGAATGACTTGATTTCAATGCAAACAAATAATTATGAAGTGTTAATGTTAAAGATATATATATATATATATATATATATATATATATATATATATATATATGTATGTATATATATATTGACAGCTAGATACATACATATGCCATTTTCCATGGGTGAGGGTTGGGTTTATTATTCATTTAATGGACTGATTCCAATTATGTTATTATACTATTTGATTATACCATGGAATGATTTGATTTAACACAAATTAAGTATTCATGATGTGTAAAAGGGAATTACATATTTATGCATATATTTTTCCTTGGGTGAGGGCTGGGTTTGTTATTTGGTCAGTGTGACCGACCATAATGTATTTTGTCTGTGTTTAGTTTGTTATATTAAGATATTTGTGATTTAATCAAGTTATTTAATTATCCAAGTACTCCACTACTTAATGAGTAAGGAATGGAAGGTGAGGACTCTAATGCCTTTAAAACAAACTGAGTCTGTCAGGGAGTTTTCTCTGATGAAGTCCCAATCCACCAAGACAAAAGTACTCAATGTAATTGTATTGTCTGGTTGTCATTTTTTTTTATATTGGTAGATTCAATAAACTTCAGTTGTAAGTGTGCTGCAAGCTGCAGTTTTTCTTGGTTTTAGTCATTAAAGTGGTGGTAGTTTGGTTTCTTTCCCTTCTATTTAATTGGTCCTAGTACACTGGTTATCTTGACAGTTTTCTTTAGTAAATTCCAGCCTTCTCTTGCCTATTCTCTGTATCCCTAATTGCAGTCATCTCTATTGGCAAAATCTGCTTTCTCCATTTTTGTGCTGGCTTAGTTGTTAGAATACTTTCTGCTACTTTATGAATATAATATTCTGTATGGCTGTTATTCTCCTTCAGGATCTACTTGCAAAATCCCACTTTCTCTCCTTATTTCTTGAATTTGCCCCCTGCTCATCATCATCCTTTTCCACTCATAACTTTACATATATGAGTCTTAATTGTGTAGCTGTAAAATATCCCTTCAAATCAGGTAATCATAAACCACCTTGTTCTATTAGAAGGGTCAAATTATCCAATTATCCCGTATCATCTTCCCCTCCCAGATAAATTTTTTATTTTATTTTACATTTGTTGACCGGGAGAGTCTGACTGGATACATGTCCATTTTCAGCAGAGGCCCAGTGCGAAAAGCTCCACAGATTAAGAACAAATAACAATGAGATTTCTACATAGCAAGCAAGTATTCATAGGAAAATACATGATTTAACAAGATTCCATAGTTTTAAAGTTACAAATACAATATTCATTGGTAGTCACAAGTTTTAACAAAATTCATAGTTTAAGTTAAAGTAAAGTAGTTCTTAGAATGTACTGGTTTCCAGTAATAACATTGATTGAGACAATTGTAAGTAAAAGGGGGTTGGGAGTGGATGTTAAGGTTAGTTTTTTGAGATGTGGTTGGGTTTAAAGTTGGAATGTGTATAATTACTGACTGTTGGTGTGGGTGTTCGCAGGTGAGGTACTATAAGGAGAAGTCATGATTCTTCTTGAAGGGATGGAAGTGAAAAGGAGCACAGAGAATTAGAATGTACTGGTTTCCAGTAATAACATTGATTGAGACAAATGTAAGTAAAAGGGGGTTGGGAGTGGATGTTAAGGTTAGTTTTTTGAGATGTGGTTGGGTTTAAAGTTGGAATGTGTATAATTGCTGACTGTTGGTGTGGGTGTTCGCAGGTGAGGCACTATAAGGAGAAGTCATGATTCTTCTTGAAGGGATGGAAGTGAAAAGGAGCACAGAGGGGGTCAGAGGGTGTGTATTATATGGGTCAACCTGGTTGGGAGCAAGGACATAGCCATGCGAGTTTTAGGTGCTCTTTTAGTAGCTTTTTGAATGTAACCATTGAGTTAGCTAACGTAATAGCAGAAGGTAATGAGTTCCAAATTTTACCGATGTAGTTAGGGAAGAGGGAGTCACCTGCTGTGTTATTGCTTTTGGTCACCTTGATTAGTCTTTTATCACTAGAATGAAGTTGTTTGGTATTAGTTTGTAGTTTAAGTAGATTAGATAGTGCTTATCACTAGAGCGAAGTTGTCTGATATTAGTAGTTTAAGTAGATTAGATAGTGCTTATCACTAGAGTGAAGTTGTCTGGTATTAGTTGGTAGTTTAAGTAGATTAGATAGTGCTTATCACTAGAGTGAAGGTGTCTGGTATTAGTTGGTAGTTTAAATAGCTTAGATAATGCTTATCACTAGAGCAAAGTTGTCTGGTATTAGTAGTTTAAGTAGATTAGATAGTGCTTATCACTAGAGTGAAGTTGTCTGGTATTAGTTGGTAGTTTAAGTAGATTAGATAGTGCTTATCACTAGAGTGAATGTGTTTGGTACTAGTTGGTAGTTTAAATAGCGTAGATAATGCTTATCACTAGAGCAAAGTTGTCTGGTATTAGTTTGTAGTTTAAGTAGATTAGATAGTGCTTATCACTAGAGCGAAGTTGTCTGGTATTAGTTTGTAGTTTAAGTAGATTAGATAGTGCTTATCACTAGAGTGAAGTTGTCTGGTATTAGTTTGTAGTTTAAGTAGATTAGATAGTGCTTATCACTAGAGTGAAGTTGTCTGGTATTAGTTTGTAGTTTAAGTAGATTAGATAGTGCTTATCACTAGAGTGAAGTTGTCTGGTATTAGTTGGTAGTTTATGCAGATTAGATAGTGCTTATCAGTAAAGTGAAGTTGTCTGCTATTAGTTGGTAGTTTAAATAGCTTTGAAAATGCTTATCATTAGAGCAAAGTTGTCTGGTATTAGTAGTTTAAGTAGATTAGATAGTGCTTATCACTAGAGTGAAGTTGTCTGGTATTAGTTGGTAGTTTAAGTAGATTAGATAGTGCTTATCACTAGAGTGAAGGTGTCTGGTACTAGTTGGTAGTTTAAATAGCATAGATAATGCTTATCACTAGAGCAAAGTTGTCTGGTATTAGTGTGTAGTTTAAGTAGATTGGATAGTGCTTATCACTAGAGCAAAGTTGTCTGGTATTAGTTTGTAATTTAAGTAGATTAGATAGTGCTTATCACTAGAGTGAAGTTGTCTGGTATTAGTTTGTAGTTTAAGTAGATTAGATAGTGCTTATCGCTAGAGTGAAGTTGTCTGGTATTAGTTTGTAGTTTAAGTAGATTAGATAGTGCTTATCATTAGAGTGAAGTTGTCTGGTATTAGTTGGTAGTTTAAGTAGATTAGATAGTGCTTATCACTAGAGTGAAGGTGTCTGGTATTCATTGGTAGTTTAAATAGCTTAGATAATGCTCATCACTAGAGCAAAGTTGTCTGGCATTAGTTAGTAGTTTAAGTAGATTAGATAGTGCTTATCACTAGAGCGAAGTTGTCTGGTATTAGTTGGTAATTTAAGTGGATTAGATAGTGCTTATCACTAGAGTGAAGTTGTATGGTATTAGTTTGTAGTTTAAGTGGATTAGATAGTGCTTATCACTAGAGCGAAGTTGTATGGTATTAGTTTGTAGTTTAAGTAGATTAGTTAGTGCTTATCACTAGAGTGAAGTTGTCTGGTATTAGTTTGTAGTTTAAGTAGATTAGATAGTGCTTATTACTAGAGTGAAGTTGTCTGGTATTAGTTTGTAGTTTAAGTACATTTGATAGTGCTTATCACTAGAGTGAAGTTGTCTGGTATTAGTTTGTAGTTTAAGTACAATAGATAGTGCTTATCACTAGAGCGAAGTTGTCTGGTATTAGTTGGTAGTTTAAGTAGATTAGATAGTGCTTATCACTAGAGTGAAGTTGTCTGGTATTAGTTTGTAGTTTAAGTAGATTAGGTAGTGCTTATCACTAGAGCGAAGTTGTCTGGTATTAGTTTGTAGTTTAAGTAGATTAGATAGTACTTATCACCAGAGTGAAGTTGTCTGGTATTAGTTTGTAGTTTAAGTAGATTAGATAGTGCTTATCACTAGAGTGAAGTTGTCTGGTATTAGTTTGTAGTTTAAGTAGATTAGTTAGTGCTGTTTTTTTCAGGAAGTAGTAGGAGTTTCTGGGAAAAAGAAAGCTGATGGAATGTGAGGAGATTTGGGAATTCAAACCAGTTAAGTTCATTTTGTGAATGATTGTGGTGGGCATTGTAGGGGCACCAGTAGCAAATTTGGCAATTTGATTGCAGCAGATTTTAAGCTTGGCCATTTCAGTTTTGGGTAGGTTGGTGAAGATGGGAGCAGCATAGAACAGTGTGGAGAAGAGGTGGGTTTGAGCTATGGTTATTCTAGCAGGTTGGGTTAGAAATGGTTTGTTTTTATAAAGACTGCCCAGTTTTTTGTGAAATTTTTTAATAGTTTGATTTGTATGTAGATCAAACTTGAAGTTGTTGTCAGTGGTCACTCCTAGCAGTTTAGTATGAGTGTCTGGAGAGATGATAGTCCCATCTCTGGACACAATATTGAATGTGTTGGGCATTGAGATGGATTTGTTTGGTATAAATAGCAACAATTTGGTCTTTATGGGATTAAGTAATAGGTTTTTGTTAAGAAACCAGGTTGCTGTAATTTGCAAGGCTTTTTGGGTAATGAAGAGGAAATTGTGTGGATCATTGGCTGAGCAGACTAATGTTGAGCCATCAGCATATTGTATAACAGCTGCATCTTGGCATATGCTGTGTAGATCATTAATGAAGATGGAGAATAGAAGGGGTCCCAAAATGGACCCTTGTGGGACTCCTGTGGTAATAGGCAGCAGTGAGGATAGGTTGTTGTCCCATCGAACTGCTTGTTGTCTACCATGTAAATGGCTTTTGACAGGTCCAAGAATATGGCAGCTGTTAGTTTACCTAAGTGCATGTTTTGGTTGATGAGATTTGTAAAGGAAAGAAGGGCTGTCGTTGTACTGTTGGCAGGGTGGAATCCATGCTTGGTAGGAGAGAGAAGTTCGTTATTAAGTAGGTATGGCATAAGTTGGCAATGTATACATTTTTCAAGACTTTTTACTAGTGGGAACAGGATGACAATAGGGCAATCGTTGGTGAGGTCAGTGGATGTTCCACCTTTATGTAAAGGGATGATGTAGGAGATTTTCCAGATTGGTGGGATGGTGCTTTCTGATATAGATCTGTTAAGTAGAGTAGAGAATGGGTAGCAGCCAACTGGAGGTATTCTGCTGGGATGCCATCTGTTGCTAGGGTAGCAGGTTTAAGTTTGGATAGTAATTGTTTAACATAATTGGGAGGGATGGATTGGAATTGGAAGGTAGTTTGGGGACTGACTGCAGGTTTGGGGATATTGGTTGTAGTAGTAGTAGTGACTTGTTGTTGAACTAGTTTAGACATGGTTTCTATGAAGTATTTGTTGAATGATTCAGGTATGTCAGTGATTTCGCCTGTGGAGGTTGGCAATGGGGTGGAGGGTTTGCCGGGGTGAAGTAGTTTATTTGTTCCTGCCCAGAATATTTTTGAGTTCTTTTGGTGCCTGTTTTGCAGATGTAGGAAATAATTATTGTTATCCTGGAGAATAGTTCTTTGGTTTTGTTTCTAAGTTTTTGGAATTGTTCTCTAGGTGCTGTAGGTTTTGTGGCTCTCCAGCGATGCCAAGCTCTGTTCCTTTGAGAAATCTTATTTTTAGTCTCTTTGGTGATCCAGGGGACAGTATTCATTTTGAGTTTTGTCATACGAGGTGGGGCATGGGCATCTAGGATTTTTAGAAAAGTGTTGTTGAATTGGATTATAGCTTCTTCTAGGAGTACTTCTTTTAGTATGTTCCAGTTATGGTATTTTAGTTCGACTTTGAATTTGTTTGGGTCAAAGCTATTTTGGTTCTGGGTAGTTTGTATTAGTGGGGTGGAGTTGGCATGGATTTTATATTTTAGTAAGAAGCTGGGCTGGTGGTCACTAATGGTATCTGGAAGGACTCCTGCTTTGTATGGAGTACTAGTCTTACTTATCAAGATCCAATCTAGGAGACTTTCTTTGATTTTAGCATTTCCTAGCCTAGTGCTGTCCACAACTTCTCCTGTTTATTTAAAACTATGTCTGATGTGTATATAGAACTAAAGGGAGTGAAAATATTTTCACTGCTTGTATCTTGCTGTCCATATCCATAAACAAGAGGTTCCAGTTTCTCAGTTTTTGTGTTATCTTTTGTTTAGTCGCTTCACACATATCCTTATCTGCCATAATGGAAGCTTTCTTAATCCATGTCCCTAAATACTTAATCTAGGGCCTTTATAAGCCTAGCCATGCAATGCAAATTTGTTCCATAAATTTTTTGTTTTAGACATTTATGTAGCAGAGTGATCGTTGGTTATGACATGATTTACTGACTGCTTCTGTGCATCAAAAATGTAGTCACCAGATCAGGGGTGGCTTTTCAATTTCACATTCAGTGTTCCAGGTTATATTTAAATAGGGTTAGGGAGGGACTTTGTTTCACATGCATTGGGAGCCTGTTCCAGAGAAAGTAAGTTATCTGAGATACATAGCTGCCTCTCCAGTATGTTCTATTTATGTTCCAAGTACATTTTTGGAGTTTTGATCTAGTATTTCTGTAGCTGTTTGTTTCGTAGACATCTAAAGTCTACATATAATATAATAAGTGCACTTTTACACCACATCCTCACCCCAGCAGCCAAATATTACAGCATATTAACTTGACTTGCTTTTGTCCAACTTTTCTTCTCTTTTTACATCACAAAACCTTGTATTTCTTACTGCTAAAGAAGTGCTTGTTTGCTTTAGTACCTTTATCACATATAACATTCACTGAATGGACTCCCCCCACTCTATATTTAAAACACCCCTGACTATATATTACACAAAACTGCTTTACTATATAGCATGCTGTTTATATCATGAAATGTTTTGTGCAAATAATATTAAGAAAAATGTTTTACTTAAAGTTACTTTTTTTTCTTTTAGTGCCCTTCTGAACATTAATTGCATAACGTTGGGGTATATGCTTTGTAGTCCACCCACAACTTTAACAAAGTCAACAAAAGTCCAGTCTTTCTCAACCACTTTTTCTTGCAAATCCATATTTCACAAATGTGGTGGATGCTTTGTAATCTCACATTCACTAATTTCCATGTTCTTGGTCGTCTTTATGTTCATGTCTTTTTCCCAACTCCAGACTCCAGTTCCAGTTCAATTCCAAGGTACTCCTGATTTTTCTAGTCAACTCATGTGCTTTTCTCTGTCACTCAAGCATTTTCCTTAGGGACACTCAGAAATAATTTATCGGCAAAGTCTCTCTGTGAGACTTATTATCAGACGAATGAGAAGAAGAGCACCTGTCCATTACATGGCTCACTTTTTGTTGGATAAACTTTTGTATTTCCTACTTAGCCTGTTCTGCAGCAAAAATGTCTTTGATCCTCCAATCTGTCGACAGCTGGATACAGCAGGTTGAATTTCACACCTGACTCTCAGCATTCCCTGATTGCTGTGATAAATTTGCTTCTCTTCTGCCTGGTGTACAGTGAATAATCATTTCCACAAATACTGTGCTGTCTCCAACTTTTAGTACTTTTCCCCTTCTGCTGCAGTTTTGACTGGATCATCTCCTTCTGCTGGTATGATTGCATATTTACTAATACAAGTCTTGTCTGCTTTCACCTGGCCAGGTTTGGAGCATACACTCAGCATGCCTTTTCAATTAACAAATCCTGCTGTGGAGCAACAGTCCAGTTGCTTATTTTTGCTTTCATAAAGTTAATATAGGCTGTTACATTCAGTTTCTCTGTACAGCAGAAAGTCTCAGGTTTTCTGCAAGTGCTCTGTCTTTTAACTCTTCCATTTTTTGAAACAGCTGTTTTTGAGAAGTATCATACTCCGCCTTTTCTTCATTTCAGCCTCTGATTTTTGCAGTTTTATCAGTTCATCTGAATGGCTAGTTAAAGTTTCCAATTTTTCCAGCCTTTTTATTGGAGTTGATATGTTTCAATGTTTTGTCTATTTTAATCACATTTAAGTACATTTGATTTATGTTTTCCTCTAAATTTCTGGAAGCCATCTCTTATACCAAAGCTGATGCTTGAACTGCTTTTTGCTGAACAGCTGAAGGATTCTTTTGAGTCAGTGTTTTCTCTTCATATTTTGTAGTTGAGTTTCTTTCAGGTTCTCTAAATTTCTTGTTTGCTGGCATCCAAACAATGTACTTACTAGCTAGTAACTGTAATTTTCTCAAGCTTGCAGAATTAGTAGCTCTTATTTCTCTGTTGCTTTTTTCACATTGGGAGAACTGAATTAAGCTGTTGATCAGTGTGCAGCCATCCTGGAAGTTCCTGTGCTAATGTATGTTTTGACCAGGTTAAAAGATGGAAAGGGTATAGGGCAGAGGTGAAAAAGAGAAGTAAGCAGAGGGTAAAACACAAGGTTAACAAATAAGGACTGAGCAGGATAGAGGTGGATGAAGAAGAAAGATGGATTTCAATAAATTTTAAATCATAACTTTCATAGTGGTAATCTCCATAGTGGTAGCATTGTCAAGAGGACCCACTAAAGGTGTCTGGTTGTAAGGTATCGTAAAAGATACATATCAGGAAAATGTACCACATTTGTAGACTGGTAGCAAGAAAATAAAAATCATTTTCAAGGGATTGGAACCCATGTCTTCATAGTCATGTCCTCTACAGCAGTTCATTAGCCACTGAAGTTGTCCGACTTTAAGGAGGTACTAAAAAGGCACATATTAGGGAAATATAGCACATTTACAGAGTGGATACCAATCACCATGCAACTCCCATTGGAGTTGAACACCCCACCCATACATTGACACAATAGAAATCATTTCATGAGTACATTGAGTCACAAAATAGTTAAAGGCATTTACTTAACTGTATTGTACATTGGCATGCTGTTGCACAGCCATGTTTATCTCAATGGCATGACCAATGGCAAAATTGTGGTGCATTCCAAGGATTTGCTTCATTTTTGCCATAGGATGAGTACTACCTTTTCTCACTTGTACATGAGCATCAATGTGATCTCTGTGAGTCATTGATCAGTGTTTTACCAAAACAAGATGGTTTTTTTAATAAGTCCTTTGTGGTCATGTGTGTGTGTGTGTGTGTGTGTGTGTGTGTGTGTGTGTGTGTGTGTGTGTGTGTGTGTGTGTGTGTGTGTGTGTGTGTGTGTGTGTGTTTATCTGTATTTTGACCTGATTATAGGGTGGAAGAGGGAGTAGAGACAGACAGGAAAGGGGAGATAAGCAGACAATAGAACACATGGTGGACAAGTAAGGAATGTGCAGGATGGAGGTGGGATAAGGGCATACATCTCAACTTCTTAGCTCAGTAATCCTGGTGACTTTTAATAGTTGTATTTATTTAATGACTAAAATCATCAGTTATTGTTAGAAAACTACACTTTCTTATGGAAAACAGTTGGACCTAGTCATGTGTACATTAGTGAAATATATGTAGAGTTGTGAGGTATGGTGGGGTTATTTGTGGGGCAGGTGCCCTTTTATTTATTTATTAAGAAAGAAGACTTGGGGAAGGTAGCTAGTGTGGTAAGAAGTGGGTAAGAGGGGGTGTTAGGTATCAAGGAAAGACTAATATGACTGAGATGGTGTGAGGTGACACAATAAATAAAGGAGAACAGACTAATGAAGGAGACATCAGACAAACAGAGGGAAGACATTGGTAATAGGAGGATTGTGTAATATACACGGATAGACACAGACACAAATTAGAGGGGAACAACAAGTTTGGGAATAGGATTAGGTGTTTGTAGATGCAGTATCTACAAGCTTAGACCCACTGGGAGATTTCTCATTGCCTTGGGAACCATCACCATTGGTCCTACCTCAGAAGCTGGACAAGGACATGGTACAAGTCACTGGAGCATGATCTCCATATGACCAATGTAGGCATCCAATCTACTGTTTATTATTACCCACACTAGCTCTGCCAGCTTCTGCCAGATGACAAAAGTGTCACCTCCCCCTACAGTGCTGCCAGTGGGTACCACTATACCACCATCCAGTGCAGGGCTACCTGACACAGGTGGTACAAGTAAGACAGTAGTTGTGATGACAGCTCTGTCAGGCTAGGACCCAGATGTGCTGAATGCCTCTGATGGTGCTGGTGGAGGCAGCGCTATTGCTGTCACCTATGGGAAGATGACAGGCATTCCCAGTGGGTTAGGTGCAGTTTGTTTAACTGCTACATATAACAGTAACAGAAATAGAGAAAAAATTAAATGCATGGAACAGAAAGGATAGTGACAAAGAAGGTAGGGGTAGAAACATGCAAACAAAATTAAAACTACTTTTTTAACTATATGTATACTTATACAGTTAAGCATGATAACTTTCTAACAGTATGCAATAAACAGGTATGTCATCAACCTATTTGAATATGACATATGGGGGTTATGTCACATACAGGCTGACACAAAATAGTGTTAATGGTAGGAGCTATTTATGAAGGCACCACATCTGTAATTGTAGTTAGGGATGCAACTTGATTTCTGACAATAATAAAAAGGTACTCAGAAATAATAAAAATGGTGATCACATAGTTAAACATGTCTTGCACAGGTGAAAGACAGGTGTGAGATACTTCTACTGTTTATTGTGTAATGCTCAGCAAACTCAGTCATGGATATTACATATATGGACCTAGTAATGCTGCATTAATATTACTGGAATGACAAATATACTCTACTGTTGTTAGGGGTGGGGTGGAGAATTGAACCTACCACTACCCTAACACTGTAAATGTACAAACACAAAACATGATGAGCCACCTGCTCACCTATATAGGAGAAGGCACATGAAACATGAGCCACAGAGAATCATAGAAAATGATGAAGTTTACATCACATGGGATCACCCAATACCAACAGTCCAAACGATAGATGCTAGAAAACCAGATATAGTAGTCCAAGAAAAGAAAACAAAAGTAGCATTGATCATTGAAATCACCACACCTAGTGACTACAGTGTCTTGCATACAGAGAGACACAAAGTCATCAAATACCTCGATCTGCAGGCAGAAACAAGAACCATGTGGAAGAAATATACCCAGACAGTTCCAATAGTAGTAGGAGCAACTGGTCTTATAAAAAGTAATTTACAATCGTATTTAGATATGTTACCAATTCATGTAACACCGTACGAATTGCAGAAGGAGTCATTACTGGGCACATTGTGGGTGCTGCTAAGAGCACTTTTGGCTAACATCAATGAGTGAAATAATACTAATTTCATGAACTTTAATCGTACTTTGACTTAGGAATGGGGTCCATTCCCATCATGGTATTAGAAACCCAAAAGACTTGGAGAAATTAAAAAAAGTGAGAAGGCATTCCGAAGTGCACTTTTGACTTTTCAGAGTCCTACTAATTTTGTTAAGCTAAGCCAATACTGACAAATGAGGTACTGCTTTACTAAAGTTATGAAGGCTTATTTTCAGTGGCTACAGCTGTTAACATGCAGAGACATTTTCATGACAGCATATGCTTACCTCGATGCTCTGTTAGGCATGCTAGTCTACATCTGTGCATTTCTCTGTTCCTTACAATCTCTGCAGGGGCTAAAGATAAAAAAGGTCAGAGTGAAAATTATATGATGCATGCTTTGCTATGGTATTAGTTACTGAAATGTTTCTATACTTATTGTATAGAGGTGGTGATTATGCCCTAACATCAGCCTCCTACAGACCAAGGAGGTAAGGATTGCCTTGACTCAAGTCACTATAGTGGTGACAGCACTGTTCCCCCATACGTGGAATGGCAGTAGCATGGGTGAAAGCCTTGGCAAAACTAATCCAGGCATTAGCCTTATAACCCATCCATGGGAGCCTCCAGCTGTAATCCTTATGCATAATGTACAGAAAAATATTGGACTCTTCCTCACACCACCTCTTTGCTTTAAAAGAAGCACTACCCTCACCTTCTCCAGCCACAATTGTCCCATGTTCAAAGATCTTAGGAAAAATGACAGAGAACTGGCAACAAATCAGGTATCACATGTGACATCCTTTGTGTAGTGATGGGCACAGTCAGGCAACTCATTTGTGAAATGGATGGTAAAATAAGAAAACATAGGTCTTATAATACAGTATCTCAAATGGTACTTTAAAATGTGAAACACATCAGTCCACCATTTCCGTATATGGTGCTAACAGTACATGCTCTACAGAATTCCATCTTCAGATACTTAAATATGGGTTGGCAATTCTGTCAGTCCTAATCTGTTAACATGCACACCTTGGATACACTGAGCTGGCCACAGGTGTTTAGTCATGTTCACATTACCATATAGTCCTTTTTACAATGTTTATCAGGTGTGTTCATTGTGCAAGTTGAACAATTCAGCAACAATAATGAGATGAACCCTATTTAGCATGCTTATCACACCCAGAGGGGTGCATCTACATGATATAAGCATGACAAGAAACCCAAAGCCTCATCGCACCATGGAAGAAAACTACTTTGAAAGGCGTTTGAATCCTGTGAACTGATTTTGTCAAAAACTTTCCTTATGAATTAGATATCTACATACATAAGGTAAGTGCCACTTCTTACATAATTAATTCAGTTCTAGAATGTAACCTTTGACTGTTCCTAGATCCTAATGCTTGTGAAGACTGTCACTTTGTCAGTACTTTTAAGAGGTATTAGGCAAAGATGTCTGAAAAGGGACATCACAAGTATACTACAAGTAGTAGACTGTATAACTGTTAAAGCTGATGGTGTACACCCTCATGGACTCATATTCTGAGTAATGTTAATTCATATTTTACTGTTTGCCTTACACACATGTAATTAACCAAAACGGGATTAATATTGTTGTTGTAATAGCAGACAAGGTTGTTGTTCACTTTTACTTCTGTAATTATTTGTGGGGAGTATGTCAGTACACATACCATGCCTGACATTTCCTTTACAGATTGTTGATAGACATATGCAACTGTTAGGCACAAACTGAGTATGCTATGTCGCATAGTAGGACAAGAGTATTGTATAGATTTTTCCTGACCATGCAAAACCAGGGCAGTTAATTACCGTTTTCCATGCCAACAGAGCAATGCATAAAAAAGGAATTTAAAGAAGGGCTGGATCTGGAAGCCCAGTCTCATCCACCCACAAGCCCAAATGTACAGATGCAGAAAGTGAGGTGGTACTGTAGGCCCTCCATTTCCATGGTTGACATTGCTTCATTGTCCATGCTACTGACCATCCCTAGTGTAACCATGCTTGAGCTAATATGTTCATCAATGTAAACATGATGGGTGGTCATGACTGCAACTACAACATGATCTATCATCAGGCCATGCATATGACCCATGCTGCCACCCACCAGGCAGTGGCTGTGGCTCAGGAATAGAGGGCAACTGGTGTTAGGCCATCAATAAAACTACCTCTTACAGAGATGGAGGAGTTCCTGGTCTTGCTGAAAGGCAGTACCACCTCCACAGAGTCCCACAGTGAGGTCTGGGATGTTGGGGTAGAGATGGACAGGCTTCAGAGAGTTTCAGCACTAGATGCACCAGGTATGTAGTCTTACTTCATATAATCAATAGCTGCAAATCTTCCTTAACACATTGTCAGTGTAATGTTCCTTAAAGCTGTTTGACTTATGGTATACAGGTACATTGGGGATCCAAGTTCCATGTCAATCTGTACAATGTATGGCTGGTAGTATTAATTGTTATCATAGACTTATAGTTGTAATGCTACCATTTGCATGTGTAGTTGTGGTTCTGGATCCCACTTACACTGTGATTATTTTTGCTTTGGTGTGCTCACAGGTGAATCTTTATCAAGCACCAGCACTGTGGAACTGTACCCATCTGATTTTGGAAGATCTATTGTTTTTGCTAGTGATAGTGGGGATGCACTGGCATGGTCAAGCAGTGCAGAGTGTGTGTGATGGACACAGGCAGTGTGACCCATGCATCCCCTGCTCAGAATGTGAACACTATCTTTATGCCTGCAGGTCCCATGCAAACACAACCATCCAGGAGTGAACAGGTTGATGTAGACCCTCTAGATCAGGAAAGTACCATTGCAACCACATCAGAGATGTCTGCATCTGCCCTTAGCACTCATAGGCAGGGGGCCCACACAGGGAGACTGGTAATGGTGCTTGCCAGAGGTTTGGTTAATGCCCTCCCCCTAAGGTTGGTGTGGCAACAGCTGCCACCCGATGTAGGTCCAGGGCTATCATAGTGCCACAGACTAAATCCACTAGAGCCATGACAATGATAGTGAGTGCGATCCAGGCTGTACACTCTGACCTGTCTAAAGTTA
Source organism: Protopterus annectens (assembly GCF_019279795.1). Classification (NCBI taxonomy): domain Eukaryota; kingdom Metazoa; phylum Chordata; order Ceratodontiformes; family Protopteridae; genus Protopterus; species Protopterus annectens. Next base: position 53,309,764 of record NC_056733.1, read on the forward strand.
TGACCTGTATGTGTGATTCTGTGGATAGACTGAATCACATACTAGGCCACGCAGAGTCTTCACTGGGCCATCTGTCAGTAGCAAGGGGCTATCTTCATTGCCAGTCATTCACTACATCCACAGATATTAGCCAACATGGCTAGGGATGTAGAAGATCCTGCTCCAGCAGGGCTAGCACTTCCAGAGCAGCATTGATTATGGAGGTGTATGTGCACAGGAGAGGCCACCCTCCTGGTCATGGTTATCATTATCCCGGTACATCTTCTAGTGAACTTCAGTTTAACAAACACAGTATCCCAACATCAAGCCATGGTCATGTTACAGCCAGTGCATTTCCTGACAGAGCCAACTCTTGTAGCTGGGGGTGTGCATGAAATGCTGAATCCTCTGTCCTGGACCTGCCTAGCAGGCCAAGCCACAGTGCTGCCCCATGTGTTGAAGCGATGGCCCTTTGTATACACACAGACACACACACGCACATGCACACACACACACACACACACACACACACACACACACACACACACACACACACACACACACACACACACACACACACACACACACACACACACGCACACACCACTGCCACAACTCCCAGCACATCACACACACCCAGTAATTCTTGCCCATTAACATGTTAGCTTCCCAAACAAGTTCTTACACTACCCACAAATGCACTTTTTGATTTGCTATGCCTTAACTGTTACACTTTCCTGTGAAAGGCATGCTCTCCTGTTCTCCCTTTCCCACCAGTGTAAGTTATGATGACTGTGCCCTGCCCTTTGTACATTTTTAGTTGAATTGCCTATGTCTGATGCACAGTGTAGCCAGCCTGTGCATGGGTAATCACTGCATGTTGCTTTTTGTATGCATGTATCTGCTTCACTCATGTATAATTATATTGTAAAGCTATGTGCAATCTGCTGCCTCTTTGCTAGTGCCATGGCATACTGTGCCTGCCACCATCTATAATGGTCATCCCTGCTACTGGCTCCTCTGACTCCTTGTTTGTCTCAGCTGTCACTATCTATGGTGCTGGAACCTGTGGCCCCTGCAAGAGACCATCCTGCTGTAACTGCTTCCTAAATATAAAATTATGTAACACATGCGGTCAGTATTTTGCACATGTGGCAGGGTAATACTGCAGGGAACAACCAGATGTATCCAGACAGAAAAGGTATGACTTCAGCAGCCTGATCACATACTCTGGTTTGTGATAGTGCACAGTTTACCCCTGGCCAGTTTGATTTTGTGGATTTCTGATGGGTGTCATGAGCCAGGGTTCTAGGGCATATCTAGCATCACCGACAAGATAGCCCTGTTGGAGGTCAGCCTTTGCAAACCACTGATAATGGTTATAGGCGTGTCATAGGTGTGAGTCATGAAAACCACCTGGTTGGCCTACATATATATTGCAGATGATAGCCTGTGCATTACATACCACCTGGTAGTGGTCCCTTTGCAGTTCACATACCTCCTTCCCTTTACTAGGTAGGGCCTTTAATTCAGTATGGGCTACAGTTTATTACCCCAGAACTTCAGGGACATGAGCTATGTCATAGAATGCTGACATATTTTTGTGGTGTACTCTTCCTGAAGATGGGCATATGATGGAGTTTAAATTTAAAGAGAGAGCAGCATCTCTGCATGGCAAGTAAATGTTTCTGAATTACTATACCATTTTTTTTTCTCCTTAGCATAGGCAGGGCTTTATGATGCAGTCATTAGCATAAATCACAGCTTTCCACATTATTTGGCCTTGCCACATTGTGTAGTTGTGCTTTCTGAATCACAAACACCCTGCATGCTTACCACAATCTGGCATATCTTTCTAAATCTGGCCTTCAGTCTTTCACAGTGAAATGGAGAGGCAATGTATGATGTGGCCACAGTGATATTTGCTTTTGAAGGAGCATTAGTAGTAGCACATAAGGCAGGCTAGAAAAAATCAGTGTAGGTTAGTTGTCATGGAATAGTTTTATATCTCAAATATTTGCAGAAAGACTTCTTAGCTTAAAGAGATTAAATTAGCAATACATACCCCCCTCTCACCCCCTAAAGGGCCCATCTCAATAGCAAAAGCCTGCCAAATTCCGGTAATCATGGCCACACAAGTAAAAAATACACTCTCCAAAGCTAAGAATACAGCATCCATGGGACCAGACGACATCCCAGGCTGTGTACTACATGAACTACAAAATGAACTGGCACCTCACCTAAGTGTCATGTTTAATCATAGCCTCACCTCAGGCTTCATGCCCAGTGAGTGGCGCACAGTTACAGTTATCCCACTCCACAAGGGGGGATCCACTTTGGCTCACGGGAACTATCATCCCATCAGTCAGACGAGCCTGATCTGCAAAGCCATGGAATGCATTATCATGGAACTTATAAACAAAGATATTGACAACCTTCAAACACTGTACCCACCCAGTTTGGTTTTGTGAAGGGCCGATCTTGTCTCCTCAACCTGATTGACTTCTTTGAATCAGTCTCCAGAGCCATGGACGAGGATAAGGCGGTCCACACAGCCTATTTGGACCTTGCCAAGGCCTTCGACACCATGGACTCTCTGGAATCATAGATAAACTTACTAAGCTGGGCATTAACCCCTACGTCACTTGATGGATTGCCAACTGGCTTACTGACAGAATCCACACTGTAAAAGTAGCCTATTCCAAATCCAGCTCCAGACAAGTGACAAGTGGAGTACCTCAGGATTCAGTCCTGGGACAGCTCTTGTTTGGCATCTATTTCTCTGAAGTACAGGGCAACACTAAGGGACTCTGGCTAGCAAAGTTTGCAGATGACTGCAAACTGGGAGCCATTATCGAATCCCCAAATTATGTGGATATTGTACAAAAGGGCCTTACAGAGACAGATGCTTGGTGCCAGAGCCATGGGCTCAAGCTCAATGCCAAGAAATGTATAGTTATCCCCTTTGGAAAGAACCATGTACCCATGAATTACCACATAAGTGGCAGTACACTAAACACCGAAAGTGTGATAAGGGACTTAGGGACACAGGTGGACAGTGGTCTCACCTTTGATAACCACATCATCACAACAGTCAGGAAATCCTTTTATGTGGCACATCTCATCACTAAGGGCTTTTCATCCAGAAAAAAAAGAGGTCATTGTCCCACTGTACTCATCCCTCATTAGATCCATTATAGAGTACAATGCCCCGTTTGGTATGTACCTCACAAGACATCTGCAACAGTTGGAAAGGCCACAGAAATACCTCACTAAAAGAATCACATGCCTAAAGCAGATGCCCTATGCTGACCATCTAAAAAAACTCCAGCTATACTCTGTTGCATATCATCTACTCAGAGGCGATCTCTGCTTAACATACAAGGCCATGTCAAACTCAGAGCTGTTGGACATGCTACACTTAAAGAAATCCCAATCCCTCAGAGCCACATGCTCCAGGGATCTAAACCTGGTCATCACAATGAACAAAACATGCTGGAGGGATAGGTTCCTCTCCCAGAGACTCCCCATACTCTGGAATAGACTGCCCATACATGTCAAGCAGAGCGCCTCTTTGACCATCTTCAAATGGAACCTTGACTTTTGGATTGGAGATAGGAAATTCACCCCGGGGATCACGTCAGTCACCCTGCTAGACAGGGGACCAGGGAAGTAAATATTCTGGGAAAAAATAGCCAGGGAATTGTTATGGCTAGGCTTGTATCGGCCCTAGGGCCGATAGCCTAGTACCAACCTATGAATCTATGAACCTATATGTGAACAGGATCAACAACCTAGATGTAATTGAACCAGTAAGTATATATGGTAAGATGATCACATGTTTTTTAGTGACATTCCACCTAAACAGAAACTGACAACTGTATTGACCAATTATTTGAAAGGTGTCTGACTGATATTGCCCGAGCATCTAGAAATGATAGGTGCTAGGGAAAAGGATCCATATGCATGCATGTAACTTAATATTCATCCACACTAGCCATTCACTCTTTTAACAACAACCTTGTCAGAAATGCCAAAGCTAGGATACATGCTCAGATAGAATATTTTGTTGCATACATTTTACAAGGAATTTAATCCATAATGATGCGACTGATATGTGAATGACTTACTGATAGAAAATGAGGGTTAAACATAAAATATATACCCAATTCAATGATATGAAGTGAAGAATAATTGGCTTTGGTCTGAAACAGCTGTAATTTTATATACACTGGATTCAATGATACCATCGTACATCATTGTAATGAAATATGCAGATATTTTAAAATTATCACAATAAAAAACATAACAGTGTCATAACATTGTCGAGAAATAATGATATCTCCTTTAGTACCAGTAAAATCAGTTTATCATTTGGAAAGTCGTGTGTTACTACAGATACTTGATTCGAAGACAGTCTTACATTTTGCTGTTCTGTAACTTTTATAAAGACCTGTGGATTATTAATAATAGTAGACCTGACTGTTGCAGGCACATTGTAAGTAGACAAGCAAATGAGTTATTTTTCTGTTTTCTTATGATTCAGCTCTGCTTACAAATACTTTTGATGTTTTGCCAAGAGTAAACTGTAGTATGTGAAACCCGCATATATCAAGAATACACTTTCAAATAAATTGTACTGAAACAGTACCAACAGTCAGACTTCTGCTTTATACCAAAAGGTTTATAGCTCTAAATCAGTTCTTTTATAATATAGGAGACAATAAGAGACTTAATATTGGTGTATAAGGCCTCTGGGGAAGATAATTTATTTAAAGAGCTGAAACTGATGAGGGCTCAGTCGGTGGTTCATCTAAAATAAAACAAATTAGACTCCAGATGTCCACATGCCAAACTAATAAATTGAATTACTGAATTAATCACAGAGGTGAAAATATACTGAATTCATTACCAGCTATAATCAGGAAAGTATCATCAATAACCATTTTAAATATTTATTAGACAGGAGAATGGGTTCAGATAAATTCATATAACACTGTGGTTACTGAGACAGACAGCCATGTGAGCTGTAATTAGCTTTTTACCAAACTTGCAAGTAAGAGTATGGCAGACTTTGTGATGAGTGGAACTGAGGAAGTGTGAAGCGATGGCAGCAAAGGAAGGTGGCAATATTAGGGACGGGGAAATCGGGGACAGCAGAAGAAGCAGTAAGAAGGACGTACAGTATGGGAAAGGCTAAGGGTCCTGGAGAAATAATTGTGGCTAGATGAACAGAGTAGGTCAATGAGGTCCAGAGGGCTTTGCAGGAAGGGAACGTATTGCTCTGACTAGCATGGAGGAGAAAAAAGGTGAATAGCAGGAGGGATATATTTGTCATATGGACTCCACCACTGTGATGATTAGTGAGGCGTGACAGGATTAATACAGGCTGGTGTAGCTGGAGCTGGTGTAAGGCCTTAAACTGGATAAGGTGGGGGCAAATCTTGTCATGGGTGGGGCACAAAAGCGCAGGCCACACACTTTGATGTATATTGAAACCAACTAATTATCAAGTGAAAAGATGCCCCCATTAAGAAACTAGCGGAAGAGTCAGACACAATACTTGGAAAGATGGGCAGGCTGGTGGAATTCTCTGATGTATTAGCAATACCAACACTAATAAGAAATGAAATTGACAAAAGCAAAGTTTAATGAGTGAAACAACAGTTCTGGGAAGAGAAATTTGTGTTTGTACACAAAAGGAAGAATACCTCGTGACAAAGCTTTGTATGATCTTAGTAAGACGCATTGGAATCTGAATGAGAGAAGAATACTGAAGCATGTTGGGAGATTAAGGATAGATGGCTGTTGGAATTCCAAGGACAGTAATTGAAATCTTTGGAATAGTAGAAGAGTAAATGTGAAAGGTAAAATGCATATACTAAGTCTGAGGTTTTGTAAGCTTGCAGTAGTTGTCTTACTCTGAGGTTTAGCAGTCTCAGAGTTAATACATATAATAAACCATGTTTCTAAATTCTGTTTTATTTTTCTTTGTTTAATTGCAATTTATCTTTCAGAGATTCAA
>NC_056733.1:53320767-53343267 GCF_019279795.1 Protopterus annectens
ATTTAAAACAGGGGCATCTGTAGGTCATAACTAAAAAAAAAAACAGAAGAAAGGGGTTATTTAAAACAGGGGCATCTGTAGGTCATAACTAAAAAAAACAGAAGAAAGGGGTTATTTAAAACAGGGGCATCTGTAGGTCATAACTAAAAAAGCAGAAGAAAGGTTTTTTTTAAAACAGGGGCATCTGTAGGTCATAACTAAAAAAACAGAAGAAAGGGGTTATTTAAAACAGGGGCATCTGTAGGTCATAACTAAAAAAAAACAGAAGAAAGGGGTTATTTAAAACAGGGGCATCTGTAGGTCATAACTAAAAAAAACAGAAGAAAGGGGTTATTTAAAACAGGGGCATCTGTAGGTCATAACTAGAAAAAAACAGAAAAAGGGTTATTTAAAACAGGGGCATCTGTAGGTCATAACTAAAAAAAACAGAAGAAAGGGGTTATTTAAAACAGGGGCATCTGTAGGTCATAACTAAAAAAACAGAAGAAAGGGGTTATTTAAAACAGGGGCATCTGTAGGTCATAACTAAAAAAAACAGAAGAAAGGGGTTATTTAAAACAGGGGCATCTGTAGGTCATAACTAGAAAAAACAGAAGAAAGGGGTTATTTAAAACAAGGGCATCTGTATGTCATAACTAAAAAAAACAGAAGAAAGGGGTTATTTAAAACAGGGGCATCTGTAGGTCATAACTAAAAAAAACAGAAGAAAGGGGTTATTTAAAACAGGGGCATCTGTAGGTCATAACTAAAAAAAACAGAAGAAAGGGGTTATTTAAAACAGGGGCATCTGTAGGTCATAACTAGAAAAAACAGAAGAAGGGTTATTTAAAACAGGGGCATCTGTAGGTCATAACTAAAAAAAACAGAAGAAAGGGGTTATTTAAAACAGGGGCATCTGTAGGTCATAACTAAAAAAAAACAGAAGAAAGGGGTTATTTAAAACAGGGGCATCTGTAGGTCATAACTAAAAAAAACAGAAGAAAGGGGTTATTTAAAACAGGGGCATCTGTAGGTCATAACTAAAAAAAAAACAGAAGAAATGGGTTATTTAAAACAGGGGCATCTGTAGGTCATAACTAAAAAAAACAGAAGAAAGGGGTTATTTAAAACAGGGGCATATGTAGGTCATAACTAAAAAAAAACCAGAAGAAAGGGGTTATTTAAATAAACCTGGCAGTCATTTCACTGTTTTAGTAACTAATTGTGGCCTGTTGTGACAGGGGCATCTGTAGGTCATAACTAGAAAACAACAGAAGAAAGGGGTTATTTAAATAAACCTGGCAGTCATTTCACTGTTTTAGTAACTAATTGTGGCCTGTTGTGACAGGGGCATCTGTAGGTCATAACTAAAAAAAACAGAAGAAAGGGGTTATTTAAAACAGGGGCATCTGTAGGTCATAACTAAAAAAAAACAGAAGAAAGGGGTTATTTAAAACAGGGGCATCTGTAGGTCATAACTAAAAAAACAGAAGAAAGGGGTTATTTAAAACAGGGGCATCTGTAGGTCATAACTAGAAAAAACAGAAGAAAGGGGTTATTTAAAACAGGGGCATCTGTAGGTCATAACTAGAAAAAAACAGAAGAAAGGGGTTATTTAAAACAGGGGCATCTGTAGGTCATAACTAGAAAAAACAGAAGAAAGGGGTTATTTAAAACAGGGGCATCTGTAGGTCATAACTAGAAAAAACAGAAGAAAGTGGTTATTTAAATAAACCTGGCAGTCATTTCACTGTTTTAGTAACTAATTGTGACCTGTTGTGACAGGGGCATCTGTAGGTCATAACTAGAAAACAACAGAAGAAAGGGGTTATTTAAATAAACCTGGCAGTCATTTCACTGTTTTAGTAACTAATTGTGGCCTGTTGTGACAGGGGCATCTGTAGGTCATAACTAAAAAAAACAGAAGAAAGGGGTTATTTAAAACAGGGGCATCTGTAGGTCATAACTAAAACAACAGAAGAAAGGGGTTATTTAAACAAACCTGGCAGTCATTTCACTGTTTTCTTTTTAATTTTAATCCAAACTGTCACTTACTGGCAAAGGAAAATCTACCTCCATCCAAGGAACACGTGGCTAACATATTAACATGATTCACCAGCAATGGTGAAGTTAATCATTTTAATAGCAAAGAGCTTTTTTAAGACAGTTTTTGAAGCAAAGAGAAAAGGAAGGTGTATGAGAGTTTAAGAATAAGGTAGAATCCTGAAGAACTGGTAATGCCATTTAGGAGGGAGGGGAAAGATGAAGCAACTTGTAGTAAGCTCATGTTTTTCTTTCTGGCAGGGTACAGGGGTCTGTCACTCTGTAGCCACCTTGTACGTTGAGATGGCTGAAGATGAGGCACTCCAGAAATGCAGTCCCATTATGTGTGCAGGCACATTAAAAGATGAACAGGGACAGTAATATACCACCTGCGCTGTGGCCTGACTTCACTTGCAGTAGTGAAAGGACTGAGGAACATAAGGTCCTCCTCGTCTGACTAATGATGCTGCCAAGATCTCGGTATAATCATGGTTAGTCTTATATATTTTGGAACAGGAGATAAATGGAACATCACAAAGATATAAAAGGATGGAAAATGATGACAGAAAATCATGTGAAGATACTGTGGCTGAGAGACCCTCCAGAGTAATCTTTAAAAACAGAATGAGGAAATCAAGTTAATCAAGAAGGCAAAAGCAGAGAAAGAAAAATTGCTAGAATGGTCGGGGTAATAATGTGGATTTTTCAGGTACATGGTTGATAATATATGTACCAATTATTAGGAGAATACAAATGACAGGCATGGAATGACATGAAACGAGCACTATAAAGGTCATGAGGTCATGGAGCAGGGAGGGTGTTATAAAGGAACATTTTGCTCTTACATTCTTTGGATAAAGTAAGAGAAGAGTATCCAAGTGGAAAAAAAAATCAAGTTTGTCCAGGAACATGTAAACAAGTGAGTATTTTTTTTTCTCAAAAATGGCATAGAGAAGAAGCTAGAGATGTTAAAGGTAGCTACCACATGGGAGCAAGGATAATAAGTGAACTACTGGCAAGATGATTTAGCTTATTCTATAGCAATAGGAATTGTGCATGGCAGTTAATGCCATCTCTGTGGTAGTGCAGATGGACAAAGCCTTAATGGCTACCTAGACAGTCCAGAACTGATTAGCCATCTGGATGCTGGAAAAGTTGACAGGGAAAAATAAGAATGAGCAGCTAATGTCAGCTGAACCATTTGGGGGGGGAGCTTGGTCCACTGTGTCAAGGCAGGGTACAGCACAAAGGGCCAGCAACTTGATTGTCTGTTAAACTGCATAGTGATACACTGTAGTTAGCATTTGGGACATGCATAGTAGCATGTAACTATCCACAGGTCCAGTCTTATGGACCAAGAATATCAAACTATCACATAGAATTGCCCAGGATCAGAAAAAAACCTAACCATCCTCTAAGGATTCCTGGATGATGGCCTCTTCTCCACTCAGCTCCCACACCAGCCTCAGTCTGCCAACATGTGTAGGTGCCACAAGTCAAATTCTTATAAAAAATAGGGATCCTTCCATGTGGAATACAATAAACTGTGGTGCCATGAATGAATGACCAACAGAGCAACAAAAGAAGACTTGATAGTTGGCAGACTTCAGGGGAAGCATATAGAAAAATATATTTGGTGGTTAGAGAAGGTTTGCTGTAGTATCACTGTATGAAAATAAAACTTTCAAAACGATCTGGTAAAATGTAGATTGTTTAGTCTTATATCATTAATTGACAAAGTAATGGAGAGTTTCTTAAGAAAACTGGAGAGAAACCTGCTCAGGTGGCATAGATGGATAAAATCCTGATTATGGCCCAGGTGACCAAAGTCCAGTACATGTCTCAGATGTCTGATTGAACTGGCCAGTGAGGATTGGAGTGAGCAATAACTGTTGGCTTGTCTATCCTGGGGAAGAATGGTGCCTCTGGTTTTCCACTTGCTTGACAACTAGTGGAAGCGCTTGGCTTAGAGCCATGGAGCACAAGTCTGTCAGCATGCACTACCAACCTGCATCTTGGTCCAGCTCCCATGTACTATCAGCTGAGTGAGTATGTAGCTGCATACTGCCTACAGCTGACAGCAGTAACAAAACTCAGAGAGCTACCATGAGGGAAGGGGATTCTCTGCTAGGGGAGCAATAGGCCACTCCACAGGACATGCAATCTCTTCCATTTCCTATCACCCAGCCATCACTGTTGGAGATAATGATTGGGCCACATGTGCAGAAACAAATGGGCCATAGAACTCTTGACTACCTCAGAGATGGCCAGCTCTCACCTCACAGAATGAAATGGCCAATTGGGTTCTGGTAGGGGATCCATCACATTGTTCTTCCTTTGGAGGAAAGAAAAAAAGAAAAGATAATTGAGGTTTATAAAAGACTATCTGAATGTCAATATGGCTTTACTGTAGATTAGGTTATGTCAGTCAGACTTCATCAGTTTTATGAGTCATTAAGAAGTGCTCTGCATTGGCTAGACAGAGGGACAGAGCTGGGAAAGATGTGCAGCAAGTAAGGGTGATAAAGGATAGTGAGGGAAAGGTACTCACAAGAGAGGAGAGTGTGTTGAGTAGATGGAAAGATTATTTTGAGAGGCTGATGAATGAAGAGAATGAGAGAGAGAGAAGGTTGGATGATGTGGGGATAGTGAATCAGGAAGTGAAACAGATTAGCAAGGAGGAAGTAAGGACAGCTACGAAGAGGATGAAGAATGGAAAGGCTGTTGGCCCAGATGACATCCCAATGGAAGCATGGAGGTGCTTAGGAGAAATGGCAGTGGAATTTTTAACTAGATTGTTTAATGAAATTTTGGAAAGTCAGAGGATGCCTGAGGAGTGGAGAAAAAGTGTTTTGGTACCTATCTTTAAGAATAAGGGTGATGTGCAGAGCTGCAGTAACTACAGAGGGATAAAATTGATCAGTCACAGTTTGAAGTTATGGGAAAGAGTAGTAGAAGCTAGGTTAAGAAGGGAGGTGATGATTAGTGATCAGCAGTATGGTTTCATGCCAGGCAAGAGCACTACAGATGCAATGTTTGCTCTGAGAGTGTTATTGGAGAAATACAGAGAAGGTCAGAAGGAGTTGCATTGTGTCTTTGTAGACTTGGAGAAAGCATATGACAGGGTGCCTAGAGAAGAGTTGTGGTATTGTATGAGGAAGTCGGGAGTGGCAGAGAAGTATGTAAGAGTGGTACAGGATATGTACGAGGGCAGTGTGACAGTGGTGAGGACTGCAGTGGGAGTGACAGATCCGTTTAAGGTGGAGGTGGGATTATATCAAGGATCAGCTCTGAGTCCTTTCTTATTTGCAGTGGTGATGGACAGGTTGACAGATGAGATCAGACAGGAGGCCCCGTGGACTATGATGTTTGCAGATGACATTGTGATCTGTAGTGAGAGTAGGAATCAGGTTGAGGAGACTCTGGAGAGGTGGAGATATGCTCTAGAGAGCAGAGGAATGAAGGTCAGCAGGGCTAAGACAGAATATATGTGTGTAATTGAGAGGGAGGGTAGAGGAATGGTGAGGATGCAGGGAGTAGAGTTGGTAAAGGTGGGTGAGTTTAAGTACTTGGGATCAACAGTTCAGAGTAATGGTGAATGTGGAGGGGAGGTGAAGAAGAGAGTACAGGCAGGGTGGAATGGGTGGAGAAGAGTGTCAGGAGTGATTTGTGACAGACGGGTACCAGTAAGAGTGAAAGGGAAGGTCTACAAGAGGGTAGTGAGACCAGCTATGTTATATGGGTTGGAGACAGTGGCATTGACAAAAAGGCAGGAGTCAGAGCTGGATGTGGCAGAGTTAAAGATGTTAAGATTTGCACTCGGTGTGACTAGGATGGATAGGATTAGGAATCAGTATATTAGAGGGTCAGCTCATGTTGGACAGTTTGGAGACAAAGCATGAGAGATGAGATTGCGTTGGTTTGGACATGTGCTGAGGAGGGATGATGGGTATATTGGGAAAAAGATGCTAAGGATGGAGCTGCTAGGTAAGAGGAAAAGAGGAAGGCCTAAGATAAGGTTTATGGACGTGGTGAGAGAGGACATGCAGGCAGTTGGTGTGACAGAGCAAGATGCAGAGGATAGGAAGAAATGGAAAGAGATGATCCGCTGTGGCGACCCCTAGCCGAAAAGCCGAAAGATGATGATGATGAAGAAGTGCTCTGCATACAATTTACTTATGGTTGCATTTTTCTGGGACTTTGATAAGGCCTTTGACTCAATGCCACCCAAGACATTACTGGACAAGTTACTTGACATGGAATGAGCTCACTGATAGTAGATGGGAGCTGGATTACAGGAAGGAGTCAGAGGGCTTAATCAGGAGAAACTGACACCAGAAACAGTACCGTTAAAGGGAATACCACAGAAGCTGAAATGGGAGCTTCTTTAATTTAACAATTATCATCATCATCATCAGCACCCCACCCCTTTTTCCCATTTTTCCACATGGGGTCAGGGTATCATGTTAACTGTAGACAACTCTCTCGATTCAATGCCACACCCCTGCCTACTTCAACACTCATGCCTGACTGTTGTAGATCTTCTTTCACACAATCCATCCCCCTCTTTGCTGGATGTCCACACTTCCTCTTACCTTCTTCCTGTCTGTCACAAATCTTCCTCACCAGATTGTCTTCTGCTTTTCTACACGTGCCCAAACCACCGTAGTCTATTCTCTTTGATTTTTTCTGCAATTGGAGCTACTTTGGCTTCTGTCCTCATTTCTTCATCTGTCCCACAGTGTGCATCCTACCACCTTTCTCAGGCACTTCATTTCCATCACCTCTAGCTTCTTCAACTGTTCTGCCTTTACTGCCCAGGTTTCTGTCCCATTTAGTAGTACTGGTCACACTACTGTCTTGTACACCTTACATTTCAGCTTCTTTGGCATTCTTCTATCATACACTACACCTGATACTCTATGCCAGTTGGCTGCAGTCCCTCTGATTCTATCTTTGACCTTTTCATTCAGACTACCGTTCTCCTCAACTACCCCTCCCAGATACATGAAGCTGTTTACCTGTTCCACTGTCTTCCCTTCTATCTCTATTCTCAGCTTCTTCTGATTTCCCCAATTTGTTGCCATTACCACCATCTTATCTGTGCTTAGTATCATCCCATGTGCCTTCAGATTTGCATTCCATTCTCCTATCCTTTGCTGAAGTTCTAGCTCAGAGTCTGCCTTACAGCAGCTTTGTTGATTCGTCCCTCCAACCTGTTTGCTAATGTAGTCCATCACCAGTATGAACAGCAGTGGGCTCAGAGCTAAACCCTGATGTACACCCACTCCCACTGGGAACCCCTCTGTGAGGCCAAACACTGTTTGTACTTGAGTCACTGGGTCCTTGTACATAGCCTGCACTAGTTCTACCAATGTTTCTGGGGCTTTAAACCACCGCAGTACTGCCCAGATCAGCTTTCTTGGAACCTTGTCATATGCTTTCTCCAAGTCTAGGAGTGGCCATTTGGACTCTCTCCTCATCTCTAGCTTCTTCTCAAGTATCTGTCTCAATGCAAACATCGGGTCAGTTGTACTGCATCCTGATCTGAATCCAAACTGCTCATCTCCCATCTTACATTCTACTATTCGGCATATCAGTTTATCATTCACCCTCTCCAAAACTTTTGTCCAATGTGATAGGAGTTTGATGCCTCTGTACTGCCCACAGTTGTGGATGTCCCATTTGTTCTTGTACACTGGCACGAGTATGCTTATTCTCCAGTCATCTGGGATACACCTTTCTCTCCACACTGCTATTTGTACCCTCAGGAGTCATTTCTCCCCTATCGCACCCAGCATCTTTATCATATCTGCTGTCACCTCATCTGAGCCTGCTGCTTTCCCTTACTTCATTTTCCTTAGTGCTGTTCTTACTTCTTCTAGGGTGGGCTTCTCTTCTTCTCTCATAGTAGGCTGTTTCATAGGTTCATAGGTTGGTACTAAGCTATCGGTCCTAGGGCCTATACAAACCTAGCCATAACAATTCCCTGGGTATTTCTTCCCACAGTATTTACTTCCCTGGGGCAGTACAGCTTTTGTGGCATTTTCTTCATTCAGAAGCTGCTGGAAATACTCCTTCCATCTGCCTTCGATGTCCTCTGGACTGGTGAGTAGGTTGTTGCAGGCATCCCTTATGAAGGGTGTCTGACTATCTTCTTTATCTTTCTGTCTTTGCCTTGCAACCTGATATAGTTTCTTTGTGCCCTTTACTAAGTCACTTTCCAGAAGTTGGTAGCATGCCTCCAATGCCCTATTCTTTGCTATTGCAACTTCTTTCTTAGCATCTTTGTTAGCCAACCAGTTGTCCTTCCTAGCCTGGTCAGCTTTCCTTTTGTACCTTATCTCAATACCTGGCTTGGCCACATATATTTTCTGTAGTCCTAACACATGCTGTTTTTAGGTGCTGCCATTCTTCTTCAACTCCACCTATTTCCTCCTCTTCTTGGGATGCTAGAGTACTGAGTAATTCCTTGAACTGTTATATTTTCTCTCCAGTCAACTTCCAGGTCTTCAGCCTGGTATCTGTTGACCTTAGAGCCTTCTCTGACCACTGCTTGCAGCTGATTGTGACAACTAGTGGTTTATGCTGTGGGCCGACTGTTAGACTGGGGAAGACTTTGCAATCAGTGCCTTTTCCTTACTAGGAGGAAGTCTACGTGAGTTGCATGTTGACTACTCTTATATGTGATCTTGTGACTGTCTATCTTTCTGAACCATGTGTTGGCTACTATCAAACCATTTGCCAGACATGAGTCTAGAACGGCTTCTCCTTCTTTATTCCTGTTGCCCCACACATGTGGACCCAGGCAGTCCTCATATCCTGTTCTTTCTGTCCTGATATGTGCATTCAAGTCACCCATTATCAACACCAATTCATGTTGTCCTGCTTTATCTAGTAGGTCCTGCAACTGCTGTCCGAATGCACTCTTTTCCTCACTATCACAACCCTGCTGTGGGGCATAGACTGAGATTATGAATAATGCCCTATCATTGCACTGGAGTCTGACTGCCATGAGTCTGTTACTAATTCTGATGATATCCCTTACTGCCTTCTGAAGCCTCTCTCTCTCACCACAATTCCTACACCATTTCTAGCCTCCCCTCCACCTGAGTAGTAGACTCTGGATCCCAAGCCAAGTGGCTTTGCTGCACTACCCTTCCATCTCGTCTCTTGGATACATAGGATGTCCAGCCTCCTCCGTATCATCATGTCATCCACTTCCTAGCTGCTGTTGTTGTTGTTGATCCAAGTTGCTTGGAAGGACACAGCTGCCAGTAGTGTTTTAGCAATCCTTCACTTCTGGCATGCAGTGGTGTGTACCACAGTGTATTGTAAAGAACATTACAAATATTGTACCTCCCCTTGTGACTTACAGTTGGTTGGCTCAGTCTCAGCTTCCATGTTCAAGTCTCTCCCAAGTATGAGGGCCTCCTCTTTTTGGCAAGTAACACAAAAACTCCTCAACCTTTGTCAGCTGCTTATGTGCTGCTGGTTACTCCTTGTACCGGTCCTGCCTTTTACATTGTCCCGTGCCTCTTCGTTTCCATGGAATTTTGTGTCATTAACATTTTTCATACTTGTTGTACAGACCTGTTATGATTGCCCACAGCATTTACACCCTGTACTAGTCCCAACCAAATCCGTCCTTGGTAAAACCTGTATCTTGCACTTTTGCCCAGGAGCCACATGCTATGTATGAGGTGGCCTGTAGTAGCACTTTATTCTCTTGGATAGTGAGCTTTTCATTCATTACCTCCCTTAGGTGATACTGTCCCTACCTGTATAACTGAAGGCGAAGTGTTAGTCAGTGGGTGTGTATAATAGGCTTTGGCAAGCACATTAGTATGGCTGTAGTCTACCCAGATTTATGTACCTAGTTAACCATTGTGTCAATGCTATGTGCAGCCCCCTCTCCATTGCTGTACTATATGCATGGATCAACATAAAGCCCTGAAACCCCACAACCCCTGCAGCATGTAAACCCCAGTTATATGCTTGGATCACCATAAAGCCCTGGAACCCCACAACCCCTGCAGCATGTAAAACCCCAGTTATATGCATGGATCAACATAAAGCCTGGGAACCCCGCACCCCCTGCAGCATATAAACCACAGTTTCCTATGTTAACAATTTGTACCCATCAGCCACAGGCAGACAGTACTGTGCTATGCCAGTGACAAGGGGTCCCTGTTACAAATATCTGCCTCACTCTCCCTCACGTCTTCTACAGGGAGGTTTTTTGTTGTTGCTGAGGTACTTTACCAAATAGTACTCCTTTGTTATTCCGTGAAGCTCTATGTCTACAGAAGCTTTAGTCAAATTCCTCTATTTTGAAGTTGTACACTTGTAAGTGATGTTACACAAAATGGCAGCAATGAATTATATCATGCTAACAGGAAGTTGTTAATCAAATGGCTATGCCAATGAAGACAGATAGCACCTCTATCTGTGATTCACACTACCAGTGGACAATGTGCTGTCCATAGAAGTTGGCGCTAATATGAATAAAAGCATGTGTCCTGTATGCTTATGTGTACAGCATGTGTACACATGTAGTGCCACAGTACAAAGCTACACTGCAGAGCATATGATTCACAAGCATGCATCTATGCATACCAGGCTACCATTCTGCTCCTTGGATACACTGACTGGGAGTACCCTTGGCTGTTTCAGGAACTGAAGAATTAAGGGCTCCACCATGCTGCATCCAGGAGAGCTGGATTTTCCTGTCCTTCCTGCAGAGGAAATTTAGTGAATACTCGCTAGGTTGGTGTGATGGGCTCTTTGAAGAAAAAAGATACCTGCCATGTGCTGTTACAGATTTTGAGCAATGTCACTGGTGTCATCCATTCTGGTGAGCAATACGGCACTAGTACAGTGACCTCAAGTGATGACACACCAATTGAGGTCCAGGTGGGGGAGCCAGACATGTACTGTCAGCATTTCTTTGTAGCACCATGTTTTTCTATAGTTTTAACTCTTGTGCATGTGTACTTAAAAATCTTTGAGTGGTGAAACATCAGTTCAATGTGCTTATCTGCTTCAGAAGGCCAGAGAGCCTCTCCAGATACTGGGATGTATATGTGTTGTATATCAGCCCAGTTGAAAATTGCACTGATGTGTCTCATGGAGTTCCCATTCCATTGTCTTTATGCAGTCCCAGTTGTGGAAATGGAGTAGATGAGACTAACACTATCTGCTAGGTCTGTCTGTAAGGATGGGGGGTGGGGTTAAGGCACTTATGCTGGAGGCAACCTGGCATTGTCATTGTTGTTTTCTATGTCTGCTTCTCAGAGGTGAAAGCTCTTTACCTGAAGGTGGATAGGGTGGGGGGTTTCCTAACATGAGGGGTGGAGGCAGGTCACAGTTGAGGTGCATTGTAATATTGTAATACTGTGAACCTTCTGGATCAGCTGCTGGAGTCATGACTTCCCCCATTTTTACAAACCTTCATTCCTACCAATTAGCCAAACTAGAGCAATGTTACCACAAAACAGCTATATTTTCAGTAAATTGACCAAACAGATCTCACCACTGCATTAGCATTAGGAAATTAAAATAGACAGAATTACCCAACTATCCAAATTATACTCAGTTAAATGTCACCCATAAAATATTTTATCAAACAAATACATATCCATCCTTAAATATTGTACTACAATGGTACTCACCTTCAATCTAAAGACAAAATATGTCTCCTGCACACAGAAATGCCATAATTCTCATGAAGATGTTGTACATTCTAACTACATCTCTAAACTCTGGAATAATATTCATTACACTACACTCAGACAGGTTGAAAAGCTAACATTTGGCTTAGCTTCCGGTGTCAAGTCTGGGGGGGGGGGGGTACAATATTCGATGGCTTGGAAGGACATGGTTGACAGCGCATGCTGCTTTGTCAGGGATGGTCTGCACTTATCCGGTCTAGGCTTTCGGATATTGGCAAAGACATTTTCCACCCTCATACTGCCTTTTCTAGGCAATGCCATCATTAAAATAGTGTTGTTCCACCTCTTCATTAAAATGAACATTGTTGTAAAACGTTGTTGCAAAAACAAATTATAAAACCTAGGACGAAAAACATAACCGTATTTTAGAAGAAAAAAGCCAGTGTTAAAAGTAATTAGCTCTTCTCTTAAGCTCACTTGTTATTGAGATATTATCATTGATCCCTGGGGGGCTAGTAGTGTCTAATCTTAACTGCCACAACATCTCCTTATACAGCAGCTTGTTTTTCCAGTCCCCCGAATACACTGCAACACCAATTTGTTCCAGGACCAAAAACTTGAATTTGCCTGGAACAATACATTTCAGTGCATGTCTAGTGAGAGCACTGCTATTATCCATCTTTTGTAAACTGTAAAGGTGCTGACAAATTCTTTTATTTAAGGCAAGCTGATGATTATTGGGTTAACACTCTGTGGCAAATGTGATTGTTTTTTTTTTGTGGGTGTGTGTTATTTTAAGGTATATAATTGGTTAGATTTTTAAATAATGATATGGTTCTGAGGATGTCTTGAGTTTCAATAAAGACAAAGGTGCTTAACCATATTTATAGACTTTCTTGGTTTTTGTTCCATGACTTTGTTTGACTGGTTGCTTTTTTCTTGTTTTTGTTTTAGTATTAATTCCTAAACTTTGGGTGGCCACGGTGGTGCAGCAGTTAGCGTTGCCACTTCACAGCAAGAGGTTCTCTGGTTTGATCCTCAGCTGGGGTGCCTTCTCTGCAGAGTCTGCATGTCCTCCCCATGGTCGTTTGGGTTTCCTCTGGGTACTCCGGTTTCCTCCCACATCCCAAAGACATGCTGTAGGTGGATTGGACACTCTAAATTGGCCTTAGGTGTGAGTGTGTGTGTGTGTGTATGTGTGTGTGTGTGTGTGTGTGTGTGTGTGTGTGTGTGTGTGTGTGTGTGTGTGTGTGTGTGTGTGTGTGTGTGTGTGTGTGTGGAAGGTTGGGTACCGGGCTGGCAACTAGACACCGTAAAACTCCACTACCAATCATGAGTGGACAGGCGACCTCTAACCGGGAAAAGAAGAAGATTAATTCCTAAACTTTGTTAATACCAACATCCTGGAACAGTTGGTCCATTCTTCTACCAGGAGTGCAAACATTCTTGACTTGTCCTCAGGAACATGGAGGAGGTCAATGTTCCTTACCCAATGTAATATCTTAACTCCTCAGGTCTGTCCCATAAGGCAGTATTACTTGAAATAAAAATTAAATCTGGGGATTTAGTGAAGCCAAAAACTTTTGGGAATTATTCCAAGGTTAACTCCTCTCTACTAAGTAACACCTTGGCTAAAGTCCAAGCACTCTCAAACCCAGTAAACACCATAGAATACACTCAGCTATTTACAAAATCCCTGTACACCCATATTGATAACTGTAAAGAGCGAGCTGTACCCACTCATATTAAGAATAAGACAAACTCAAAAGACATGCCACCTGGTGGACTCACAATATCAGTTAGTTATACAACAAAAGAAAAAAAAATTTGGCCAAGCATAGGAGGAAAAAAGCCATACATACTAAAAGCTCCCTGGCAAATTTAAACAGGCAGCTAAGAGGGTAAATTAATACTTCAGAGGCTAAACTTGAAGAAAAAATAGCTTCTCAGGCAAAGGACACCAGCAAAGCTTTCTATAGCTATGCCCGTAACCTCAGAAGAAATACACAACCATGCGCAGAACTTATTGTTAATGGCATCATCCACAATGAACAGGAGGCCATTGCCAAACTTTTGGCTGACAGGTTCAGTTCAAATTTCTCCCCAACTCTCCCCAATAGCTCAAAGGAAATACCACATAACATAATCCTTCCAACCATTACTAGAGAACAGGTCATTAATGCACTTTCCAAGACCAAAAACATTGTGGCGATGGGCCCCGAGATGTTTAATAAATAAGATTCAAGATTCAAAGTTTCAAAGAAACTTTATTGTCATTTAGGACCACACAAGTGCAGCCTAAACAAAATTGCAAATGTCAGCTCATGAGAGAAATGAAGTGCAAATAACATAGATACAGCGGTATCAAAGAGTAACATAAGAAAGAAAATAACAACACGTACGACATGCAAGAGGTAGTTTGCATTACATAAACACACTCAATACCCATTATCCAGTGATAAATAATAAATAAATACCCACCACCAAACCCCTACACTGTTAAGAATAAATAGAGACTAGTGAATAGCAGCTGTTTAGTTACCATATTGCATTTGTTAACCTTAGACATGACTCAGTATAGCTATTGTAATACTGGTGATAATTGCTCAGAGTAGCAGGATTAAATAAAAAAAGAGGCTTCAATGTATCAGGTATTATAGCTGGTGTTTGAGCTAACAAGTCTCACAGCTGTGGGATACAAACTGGTCCTGAATTCGGTAGTCCTACAACAGAAGCTGCGGTACCTCCTTCCAGACGTAAGTTGTGAGAACCAGTTGTGGGCTGGATGGGTCGAATTAGCTAGTATTTTATATGTTCTCTTTCTTGCTCTTGGAAAGAAAAGCTTCTCAATAAAAGGGATGTTTTTTTTCCCCAAGATATTTTCAGCCACCCTCATTACCCTCTGTAATTTCTTCTTCTCAGCAATTGTGCAGTTGCTGAACCATGCTATGAAGGTGCTAGTGAGGATGCTCTCGATAGCTCCCCTGTAAAAAGTAGTAAGAGCAGACAGTGGGAGCCTGGCCTTTTTGAACTTTCTCAGGAGTTGAAGACTCTGTTGAGCCTTCTTGACTATGTGGTTGGTATTAACAGTCCAGGAAAGGTCATATGAGATGTGAAGGCCCACGAACTTGGTTGTTTTGACTTTCTCTATCCCTTTGATAGTGAGTGGTTGGTGAACTGTTGCCTTTCTCCTGAAGTTCGTAATCATTTCTTGGTCTTATTAACATTCAGGTCCAGATTATTCCTGTCACACCAGGCAATCAAAGTGTTGACCTCATCCCTGTAGTTATGTACATCCCCACCACTAATGAGACCCGTGACTGTGGTATCATCAGCAAATTTTATAATATGGTTTGAGTTATGTTTTGTAGTACAGTCATGGGTGAGGGTGGTGAAGAACAAGGGGCTGAGCATACAACCTTGGAGAATGCCAGTGTTCAGGACTATGCTTTGAGATGTATTGTTTCCAGTGCATGTCGATTGGGGTCTACCTATCAGAAAGTCAAGACTCCAGTTTCATAGGTGCTTGTTTATCCCAAGTTTCACAAGCTTATCCACCAGTTGCCTCAGTATCACAGTTTTGAATGTAGAACTGAAGTCGATGTACAGCAGCCTTATGTAGTTTTTCCTCCCTTCTAGGTGTTTTAGTGCAAGGTGAAGTGCGACTGATATTACATCCTCAGTCACTATATTTACCTGGTATGCAAACTGGAATGGGTTGAAGGACTTAGGCAGACCCACAGATAGATGTTTCTTCAAAGCACTTAATGACGTCTGCGATTAAGGCAACTGGTCTGAAGTCATTGAGGCAGGTAGGGTTGGATTTATTTGGAAGTGGGACAATACTTGTTTCCTTGAAACATAAGGGGAATTTCTCCATAGCAAGTGATGAGCTGAATATGTCTGTCAGTACCAGACATAACTGATCAGCAAACCACTTTACCACCTAGCCAGGTTATGTTATCTGGTCCAGCAGCCTTGCTAGGATTCACCTTCTTAAGCTGAAGTCTCACCTCTTCAGAGTTTAAGTTGAGCACTATCTCTTTTTTGTCAGTGCTTGTTTTAGAAGGTACAGTGGTGTTCTCCTCCTCAAATCTGCCAAAGAAGGAGTTCAGTTCATTTAGGAATTCCAAGCTGTCATCACATTGGGATGTTTTGGTCTTATAGTCCATGAGCTCCTGTATCCCCTGCCATAGGCTTCTCATGTCCCTCATGTCTTGGAAGCAGATCTGAATTTTCCTCCCATACTCCCTCATTGCCTCCTTGATGCCCTTGTTCTGATTTGGACTGGCCACCTTTAACCTTTCTTTGTCATTTGCCTTGAAGGCTGTGCTTCTTTCCTTCAGTAGCTTGTAGACATTCCTTGTGAGCTAGGGCTTCTGATTAGCTCTTATATTGATGGCTTTCATGGTGGTTACATCCTCCATGCATCTATTTATGTAGCCAAGAACTGATTTGGTATAGGTGTCTATGTCTAACTGGAGGTTGTACGTAGCCGCTTCTTTGAAGACCTCCCAGTAGGTGGTATTGAAACAGTCCTGCAGGCAATCCATGGAACCCTCCTGCTAGACTGTGATCTGTTTAGTTGTCATTTTTTCTCTGATCAAAGCCATCTTATAGGTAGGCAGAAGCAGGATGGCAATATGATCAGAGCTGCTTATGTTGGGGTGCATCAAAACTTTAAAAGCTTGCTTAATATTGCTGTAAGCTTTGTCTAAGGTATTATCCCCTCTGGTGGGAAAATCTACATACTGATAAAAATGGGGTAACACCTCCTTACACTCAGCTCTGCTGAAATCACCTGCTATTACATGTGCAAATTCTGTCTTCCTGCTTTGTAGCTCACAGATAATATTATGGAGTTTATTTTGAGCTTCAGTGGTGTTAGCACTGAGGGGATGTACACTGCTGTGACATATATCCCACTGATTTCCCTTGGTACATAGAAAGGTCTGCATTTTAGTGTCAATATTTCCACAGCTTCGGAACAGTACGATTGATCCAGCTTACAGATTCATATAGCATGAAACATGTTCATAGTTCATAGTTCAAATAGCATGAAGCATGACCTCTTTGGTCCATTTGAATTACTTTTCAACTGGAGTCTTCAGTCAGCTTTTGAGCTCAAGGAATGGAAGATGGCTATAGTCATTTCCCTGTACAAAGGAGGTCCAAACTCTGATCTGGGTAACTACAAACCCATAAGTCTTGCCAGCCTCATATGTAAGGCCATGGAAAGAATCATCATGGACATGATAAATGAGGACATAGGTACCCTGCAAACGCTGGACGCATTACAGTTCAGTTTTATTAAAAGAAGGTCATGCCTATTAAATCTGGTGGACCTTTTTGAGAAGGTCACCAAAGCACTGGATGAAGGTAAGACTGTGCACACAACTGACTTCGACCTGGCCAAGGATTTTCATACAATACCCCACTCAGGGATTATAAACAAGCTCACTAATTTAAGTATAAACCCTTTTATCACCTGCTGGACAGCCAGCTGGTTCACTGATAGGACCCAGGAGGTCAAAATTTGTGAGGTTACCTCCACCAAGAGGCCAGTCACTAGCGGAGTTCCCCAGGGCTCAGAAATGGGCCTGCTCCTTTTTGGCATACATATATATATATATATATATATATATATATATATATATATATATATATATATACACATATATATATATATATATATATATATATATATATATATATATATGTAGATATATATATATAGTATCAATTGGAATACCTACTCCTCAGATTCCCCCACCCCCATATAAACTTTTATAGATTTTCACAGATCATATCCTCCCCCACTAGGATTGACAAACTTTACCACAAAGAGAGTATACTAGACTGAATGCTCATCAATAGTCATCCCCACATGTACAAGTCAGGGACCCTCCCTGATGACCTTAGTGACCACTTTCTTACCTACATAATTAAACACAAAGCAGGTAACCCCCACCAGCCCAGATACAAAACTGTAAGAAACAATAAGTACTTCAACCCCACCAAATTCCAAAATGAACTCAAACAATGCAACTGTTCAGAACTAAAACAACTTCCGCTAGATGAGGCTGTAGTTTACTTTAATACTAAATTTCTTACCATACTTGATTCTCATGTGCCTGGATGCTCTATCAGAACAAAAACAAAAGTTGCCCCATGGCTTTCAAAAGACTCCAGATAAAAAATAGTGCTCAGTAATAAAGCATGGGCCAAATGGCGCACCACAAAAGCCCCTGCAGACCAAATTAGATACCGGCAGCTAAGAAATGAGACAAAAAAATCCATCTTGATCAAAAAACTTCTATTACCATCTACAACAAACTAATCAAAATAACCCTCAAAAGTTCTGGGCAGGTATAAACAAACTCCTTCACCCAGGTCAATCCTCATCTCTTACCCCCTCAGCCTCTATTCACAAATCTCCGGAGGAGGTGGCAAACACCTTCAATAGTTTCTTCACAGAGACCATCCAGTCCCTAGCTAGCCAACTAAGTCCTGCTCATCAAAATTCAATGCGACTATAACCAGTTCTCAACTCTCTTTAACTTCCAACCAGTTTCTACATCTCTTATTTGAACCCTAATTAAAAAACTAAAACCTACTACCCTTTCGGCTGACCTTCTACCTGATGAGTATCTGCAAAAAGCTGTAGAAACCATAGCATACCCCATCTCTATCTTAATCAATAGAGCCATAGCAGAAACTACCATCCCCTCCATCTGGAAAATATCCCATGTTATACCACTCCATAAAGGCGATAGCTGTACTGAACTGTCTAATTACAGACCCATAGCCATCCTGTCTCCACTTACAAAGATTATGGAGAAGTGCATACATAAACAACTCCTGCACTATCTCATTCAGAATAACCTGCTGGCCAACTCTAAGCATGGCTTTTGACCTTATCACAGTACTACGTCAGCGCTCCTCTCTTTCTCTAATGTCATTAACCAGAACCGAAATGACAACACTATCCTCAGCCATCTTTTTGGATCTTTCTAATGATTTTGATATGGTGAACCACCAACTACTCAACCAAACACTGAAAACCATTTCCTTAGATAACCACGCTCTCCAATGGTTTCAGTCTTATCTGGGTGGTAGACAGCAGGTTGTACTATGGCAGGACAAAATCTCATGCCTGTTAGCTAACACCATAGGGGTCCCCCAGGGCTCCATATTAGGACCCCTTCTCTTCTCAGTCTTTATTAATGATCTCAACACAGCCATCCTGGATGCATCCTGCATTCAATATGTGGATGACACAGCTTTGGTTTGCTCTGATACCTCACCAACAAATCTATTTACAATAACCCAAAATACTTTCAATAGAGTTGAAAACTGGCTCTCTGATCATTGCCTGATTTTAAACCCTAACAAAACAAAGCTTTTACTATTCTCCCCTACTCGTAAGTCCTCGGCCCTATCCTTCACCATAAAATCTAATAATGGTACCATCATCTTCCCCAGATGGTTAATAGATTAGATTAATTCTAAGCTAACTGCCCTTGCGAGCCATTTTAAGGCTTGCCAATTACCCCTTGTGAGACTCAAACCCTGCACCTTGTGTTTGTAAGGCAAACACATTAACCATTAGGCCACCCTCCCAACTGAAAGGCTGTTAGCTTAAATTTTTTTCTTTTTGTGACTGGAAGAAGGACTCACCGTGGATTGGTAGTCTGTTCCATGGTCAAGCAAAAAATGGTGCTCCTCTCCCAGAGAAGACTAGCAGCAAATGCTGGTAAGTGTCACAAGTCTACAAAAGTTACTTTTGACAGGAAAAAAAACATGCCAGCTCCAAAAAGGAAAAAACAAATTTCAGTTACTATACACCACTTTTTTAAACAAGAAAAAAAATGTACTCTGTGTACATTATAGCCTCATGACAGTCAGTTAAAACACAACACTCCTAGCCTTAAAATAACTTTCCTGAAGATGAAAGTGATAAACAGCAGCACAAACAAGTTCACTTTGTGGAAGAAACTTATCTGCCCAGCAAAGAAATAGCACAAGTGGACCACTGAAAATCAACTCAGCTCAAGCTGCCTGATAGTTTGGGTGTGTGGAAGGTGCCCTAAAGCTTTGCAAGTTGGCCGGCCATTATATCCTTGACAGAATATAACCAACTCTACTGTATTAGTGATCAATATAATGAACATAAACTTTTCCAAAGACTGAATCTAGCAGGCATCCCAGGAAAACTGTTCTATAAGCAAGGATAAGTGGAGATTTGTGGGCATTTAGTTGAAAGCCAAGACCAAGTAGGAAATTCTGAATCCTTGCCAAAGACTCTAGGCAACTGGGAAGAGATCAGCAAGACAACTGTACAATAATGGAAAATGTGAATACCTCAGAATCTGCAATAAGTGATCACTGGAGCCTGCCACTTAGTAAATACCATAAGAGAGCCCAAAGGGTAGAACAGAGAACCACAGTGTGATCTTAAGAACCATATGAAAAGTTTGCCAAAGGGAATGTGATGGTATGCATCTTTTAGTCTAGGGACAAGAGAGAAGGTATGAACTTTGGGACCTTGATAGAATTGATGAAGGGGAGGACTATCACAGGTCTACAAATACTTCTTTCTTCAACACTAGACAAATTCTTGAATAAACACATGTTATGGCCATCCGGGAGAGCAACACTGGTTTTACGACTGCCTGAGAGAGTTAAAGGAAACAGGGATATTTATTTTACAGGGAAAGACATAATCCCCTGGAAGGAAGTCA
The DNA here is from genome assembly GCF_019279795.1 of Protopterus annectens. Classification (NCBI taxonomy): domain Eukaryota; kingdom Metazoa; phylum Chordata; order Ceratodontiformes; family Protopteridae; genus Protopterus; species Protopterus annectens. Next base: position 53,341,208 of record NC_056733.1, read on the forward strand.
GGGAGAGAATTCCCACTGACAAGTGTATCCCTGTTGAATGACTTTCAGAGAACTCATTTGCCTGAAAATCCAGTGTCACAGAGGAAGATGCAGACCCAGAGAGGGAAGGACTGCCACGGGGTCGGGGAACCCTTAAAAAAACAGCCATTCTGATTTTTTGGAACCGCCCCAATTTTGAGAGGTTTTTTCAAACCTCCTTAACATTGCTTTTAAAATCATGTTTCTTGGCAAGCTGCTGCTTAATTTACTTTAAAAAAAAAGGGACCAGTGGTGGAAGAAAACTGGTCTTGGAAAGGGAAGGTTAGAAGACTTGGGTCAGCCTTGACTAAAATGTTCCCCTCTCAAACCTCTTCAGCACCTCAGCTGCAGAAGAGTGCCAAAAAGAGCTTCCTTGTCCACAGGATAACTGAAAAATTTGGTTTTAATCTTTGAAGAGATTCTGCGATTACACAAAGCAAATCTTCTCATAAATGACCCAGACGCTGCAGCTCTGGAAGTAGTATCAGCAGTATGATACAAACACATTAAAACAACATGTTTAATAACATGAGAAGCAGAAGCAAAGAGGCATTCACACAATGTTCACCTCAGAAGAGGGAAGGCTACCCATTAACTTGTTCATGCCCTCAAAAGACAAAGGTAAAATTTTTCTCAACATTTCAGTAAATGGCAGAAAAATAAACTTTCTACCCAAATTTGTTAAACGTTTTCCCATCCTTATCGTAGAGAATGGGATTAGCATTAGCAGTTCTGGATAAGGAAACTACTGCAGGGTCTGCTTTGGGGTTAGAAAACAAGTTACTTGCGAGTCTGAGGTACTTTCTATAAATCCAGAGGGCAGGAGGTAGACTGAACTAAACTACAAACCTGCCTGGAAAACATTATCCAAAAATCAGACAAACCAGGAGGGAGAGATGCAAGTTGAGGAATACCCAGCTATAACAAATCATAATACATTTTCTGGGGAACAGTCATTCTGTTCCCACTGAAAAAAACGTATTTAATTTTAAATAAGGTTTCAGAAAAAAAAAAAAAGTCTTCTGGCGGGAAATCAGAAGCCACACTTTCTAGTCTTCAGCTTCGGAATACCTCCCTGATGACATTCTTTCTCCAATCCTTGCTCTACTGACTGAAAAAATATCAGTGTCAGTATGAGGGGGGGCTCTCATATTAGAGGAAATGGGCACAGTGGAAGGAATCAATTCTCTGGCAAATCCCAGCAAGTCTTCCTCAGCCCACAGACATACAGACAGGAGAAAGACAACTCTCTCTTGCCTGTGGAAGGCAACCCTACAACCACTGGGGATGTGTCTGTCCCCCGTTTTTTAGTGGGTGTTACACCAGAGGGTCAGGGGGAAAAAAAACAATGAGGGGTAACAGAAACCAAGTCTGGCCAAAGCTCAGTCACCCATTTGCAGCTGAAGGAAAGAAAGACAGCCTGACACCAAAAGACTCCCCAATTTTCTCTTGCAGACAAGGGAAGAACCACCAGTGAAAAACACAGACAAGGTTTACTCAGAAAAGTTAGTTAGTGGAAAGTTTAGTATCACTAGCAAACTACAAATTCCATGAAGCCCACAGATGGGAGCATGCTTCATCAGCAAGAAAGCTGTGAAACATTTGGCACTCTGACTGCCTTTTATATGGAGTCCTATTCAAGCTCTTGGCATTTACAGGGCATAGAAGGTACTTTATAAAGCTTTGAAAAGCTGGCCAGTTGTTTGTCTCCTTGGCAGGATATAACACAAACAGTTTAGACTGCTACAATCAGAATCCAATGTTGAACATGTATTAATTTCATGGTCTACCTTCTCTATCTGAAGTGCTTGCTTTATGTTTCACCCAGTTTAGACCAAAAGATGGAATGCAGACAGTTTTGCCAAATGTATCACTCTTACTGCCAGAAGACTGACAACAGCACTGCAAGCCTCATACAAGTATCAGTTACTGCAAAGAATTTACTAATGACATTACTAAGAAGTTAAGATGAAAGTTTTTTTTCACTGCCAAACAGAAACTTGTGAACAGTACACGATTTTTAATGTTTCACATGCATAAGG
>NC_056733.1:53348267-53408267 GCF_019279795.1 Protopterus annectens
ACTAAACTTGGTGGGCTTCTTTGAGAAAGTCACCAGGGCAATGGATAAGGAGAAAAAGATGCATAAACACCTACCTGGACCAGGCTAAGGCATTTGATACAATACCTCACTTGGGTATAATTGACAAACTCACTGAACTGGGCATAAATCCTTACATAACTCACTGGACTGCCAGATGGTTCACAGACAGGACCCAGGAAATTAGGATTGGTGAGATCATCTGCACTAAGTGACCAGTCACCAGAGTGGTACCTCAGGGTTCTATGCTGGGACCACTCCTCTTTGTCATCTACCTCTTGGATAAAAGCTAATGTCAAGAGCATTTAGCTGACCAGGTACACAGATGACTGCAAATTGAGATCTATCTCAGATTCCTCTCAGGACACTAACACCAAATGATGGTGCCAAAGTCATGGATTAAAACTCAATGCCAAAAAATGCATTATAGTGTATTTTGGGAAAACGACCACCCAGGCTAATTACTCCAATGATAAGAAACCCCAAAGAGTTGACCTAGTAGTCAGGGATCTGGAAACATATGTACACAGAATGTGGCCAAGATAGTAAGAAAATTATTCTGTCACCCAGCTTATAAATAAGGCCATGACAACTAGGTCCAAGGAAGTCATAGTGCCACTTCATTCATTCCTTTTCATACCCATCAGTGAGTATAATCCTACTTTGACATATACCTGATCAGACACATGCAACAGTTAGAATGCCCACAAAGGTTCCTTACCAGGAGAATCCGGGTTATAAACACATTGTCCTAGATGGATTGCCTTAAAGTCCTGTCTCTATACTCGGTCATCTACAGGTTACTGAGAGGTGGTCTAGGCTTGGCATTCAAGGCAACCTCAGATCCAGCTCTGATGGACCTTTTGCACATCTGCAAAACAAGCAGCATCAGAAGCACTAGATCCAAGGATTTAAATTTTGCTTGCCACATAAGTAGGACATTTTGGTGAGACAGATATGTGTCTCAGAGGATACCCATGCTCTGGAACAGGCTTCCCATCAGTGTAAAGCAGAGTCCATCCCTAACCCTATTTAATTGTAACCTTAACCAATAGATGGGAAATAGAAGGTACACCCCAGGTCTGGCCCCCATGTCTCTGATAGACAGAGGCAAACAGTAAGTATGGCCAAATTAACACAATCCCCCCACCCCAACATCACCTTTAGAAACTTGCTAACTAACATTCTTCCGCCTAATAAATGCCTATGATACATAGGGATGCAATTGGGTTGCCTTTTGCAGCAAGGCTTATAAAGGCCCTAGAGGGCATGAGCCAAGTATTTACCTATGAACCTGTTTCCATAGGAAATCCTGATAATTGGTACATCACTTTTAATTGCTTTAATCACTTCTTCTAATAAATGTTATCATGGATTTATATACTAATGTTGTTTCATTACATTCTTATATCACATCCTTCTTTCTCTATATCATATTTTTTTTTATTTTCCATGCTAGTATTTTTTTTCTTGATACTACTTAATTTCTTCATTCATATATTATTTTTCTCTTTCTCTTAGTCTCAACATTTCACAGAATTTTTTGTACTTGTATGTAAACATTCTGACTACTAATTTTTCATGTTCTTCCTTTATACACGACTAGATTTTGTAAACCCAATCTCCCTTTATCTTCACACATATACAACACACCTCTTTTCACTAGATTTAATCTTGAACCCCATATGAAAGGAAACACCATTTTCACAATTTCCTTTTCATATTTTACTAGGATCAAATAAACATTTGACATACTTGGTATTTTCCATTAGCATTTCACTAGATAAACTCTTTTCCTGAATGCTTATGCATATATGTCTTTCACAGAATATATATTTCTTTCATTTCTTTTATCAGCCCTTCCCATTGCATCATAACTACATCACTTTTTCCAAATTTTGTCCCTAGTGAAGACCCTTCATTCACTGAAAAATACATACCCCAAATTTTACCACATCACCCAAACACTTACTTTATTCAAGGTCATTCCCATTTCCTTTAAACATTCACTCAGACAGCAACTACAACTATATTGTTTGCATGTCAAAACAACTGGTACCATCGACTCTTTTGCTGTCATCTTTCAATTTATAAACTACTTCACTCACTATCACTTTCGTTGTCAATGCAAACAATATTCCACTCATGAGGCATCTTTGTCCTATACCACACTTCATGCATATTTCTTTACTCAGCCACCCATTCATTAACACTCTCATCCTGTTATTCTGATATGCTGACATATACACATTCCTAATTCTATTACCTATTCCGTTATTCCCCATAGCATTCCATAAGGCATTTTGACCCATGGTATCAAATGCCTTACTAATATCACCTACCATAAGTTTCACATCCTTCCTTTTATTTGTAACATCATCCACAATCATACCTCTCAACCTCTTAGAGCTAGAAGTCTGGACAAAGCCATAAATAAAAGTGGAACTAAGGACGGACCAAAAATAGGGGCAGTTTTTAAGTATTGCTCATACAAACTTAGAAAACTGATATAATAACAAGTTTTGCATTAGCATGAATTTTCTGAAGGATATGAAGTCAGAAACTCAAACATATGTCATTATTTTCTAAATTCAGTCTTAAATGATTTGTCACTAATTTGCCAGAAAACCACAATGTCATGAAAAACAGACCAAAAATATGAGGCAAGAATTTAGACATTCTGTGAAAATCTGTGCAGCTGAAAAGTATGTTTTCTCTCACAACCAGTGACATTTCTTGCCATCCATTCCCATTTATACCATATATTCTTTTTTTTCATAATATTCATCATCCTTCCTTCCATTCTCTTCTGTATCATTTCCATAAAAATATAATCCATGTTATTTTGTATAATGGGTCTCCATTTTTTATTTCATTCTTCCTATCTTTCCTCCAAATACATTTTAATATCCCACTACATAACTTTTCATAAACAAACTTTTCTTTCAACCATTCATTAAGTATACATATTTAATAAAATCCAAATCAGTGCAACCAAGCTCAACGGAAACCAGTAACTAAATAGAATGAGTTTGGATATGTGGCCAGCAAACTAAGGCAGTAAGTAAAGAATAAATTATCCCAAATAAACATTGGAAGGTGCTCCAGACATGAAAAAACACTTTATTAAGACATCAGTTGGTTATGCGCTTTCATCCCTAAAATCTGGGACTTCTTCAGAACAATTGTAGCAACCAGTATAACATTTTAAACTATTTTGATATTTTGTTCCATTTATTAACTCCTTGAAAATGTTCTTAGGAAGGTTTCTGAAATTTTTCTAATTTTTTTTTAAGTGAATGCACCTTTAATGTTAAATTTGTTAACTAAGCTTCAAGTCACGTTTTATTAGGCTATTTATTTGGTATATTGTTTGTTAAAATTATTCTGTTTCTGAAGAAGTCCCAGATTTTAGGGATGAAAGCACTTAACCAATTGATGTCTTAATAAAGTGTTTTTTCATATTTGGAACATCTTTGGATGTTTATTTGGGATAATTTATCCTTTATTTACTGCCTTGGTTTGCTGGCCACATATCCAGGTATAAATATTTACAAAGTATCGTCTTTGCCAGTCCATTAATTTCTTGTACGTTTCATAATATAATACTGAATCAGCATTTACTTTCTTAATTTCTTTATCCAATTTACTAATAGTAAGTTCTTTTTCAAATTCTTCCTTAACTTGTTCTGGAAATTTATTTACCTTTCATTGTCTCTTATTTATGTTTTCCACATGCCATGCTGCAATACTCATAATTTGTTCTTGTGTTCTTTTTACTCACCCTTTACATTTTTCATTTCTGTCATTATACTAATATCCTTCTTTACTATTTTACCCAGATATGCAACACCTACTCCCTTCTCCCTTGTAAATATCTCTGCCTAAATGTTTTAATTTTTTTCTCAATTTCTTTTATATATTTAATTTTATTTAACACAATACTCTCTTACCTTAGTCTCTAAATTCTCTAATACATATCTTGACATTTTCCCATATTTCACTTTCTATTCCTTCTTAAATCATCCTGCCACTGGGGAAAATACTTTTTATACTTGTTTTTAAACTCATTTTGCCATGATTGTCACTGTTGAAGGGAAACCTCAACCCCATATGTAAAAATGGGAAAAAAGGGGTTGTGGTCGGCTGGATTCAGTCCAGTTTTATAGAAGTCCTTCCCGGTTATATGATTCTTCCATAACTGCAATACTTCCTGCTCTCATTTCACCCTACAATTTATTTGTTCTTTTTATTCCCTTTCCTATTTTAATATATTCTCTTTCTTCCATCACCCCCTATCCATGTATTGCTAAATGGTCTGAGAAACCTGTCACAACTATATCACCCCAATCCTTCCATTAATACAAAATAATCATTTTCATATCCAAGTGTCCTCCTTCTGTAAGTCCATTGACCACAGCTAACCTATCACATTTTATTACTTATATACTTTATACTTTTATTACATCCTGCACTTTTTACATCTTGCCTTTTCTTTTTACATCATCCCCTTAAATCACAATTAAAGTCCCCTGGTATTGTAAGTTTCATATTAACCACCAATAGTCTAATATTTGATTAAACAGATTCTATCTTTCTGTGCTAGTTGTATATGCATATAGTATATGTCTTCTTCTTTCGGCTTTTCCCAGTTAGGGGTCACCACAGCAGATCACCTGTCCACTCATGATTGGCAGTGGAGTTTTATGGTGTTGAGTTGCCAGCCCAGCACCCAACCTTCCACAGAAAGCACACACATACACACACTCACGCCTAGGGCCAGTTTAGAATGTCCAATCTACCTACAGCATGTCTTAGGGATGTGGGAGGAAACTGGAGTACCTGGAGGAAACCCACACGACCACAGGAAGGACATGCAGACTCTGCACAGAAGGCACCCCAGCCAAGGATCGAACTGGAGAACTTCTTGCTGTGAGGTGGCACTGCTAACTGCTGCACCACTGTGGCCACCCATATGCATATACTATATGCATATTCTATAAATATGTTCTCTCCACCTCTCATCCATACCAGTTATGTTCCTGTCCTTACAAATTTTACATCTAGTATTTTGACAACACAACCACTCCAGAACAACTTTCACTTCCTAACGTCCACATTATATTTCCACCCCACCATGTTTTCTATTTGCTGTCTTTCTTCCTTTAACATAATAACATCCTCACCACATTTAGCACACCATTCCAGTATCCCTATCATTCTTACAATGTTACTGTTTAACATAATAACATCCTCATCACATTTAGCACACCATTCCAGTATCCCTGTCATTCTTAAAATGTTAATGTTTAACATAATAACATTCTCATCACATTTAGCACACCATTCCAGTACCCCTGTCATTCTTATACATGTTAATGTTTAACATAATAACATCCTTATCACATTTAGCACACAATTCCAGTATTCATATCATTTTTACAATGTTAATGTTTAACATAATTACATCCTCATCACATTTAGCACACCATTCCAGTATCCCTGTCATTCTTAAAATGTTAATGTTTAACATAATAACATCCTCGTCACATTTAGCACACCATTCCAGTAGCCCTATCATTCTTACAATGTTAATAATAATAATGTTCAAATTTACTGAAAGTACTCCAAAATTGTTGCTGTTCATTCTTTTTTTAAGTTTAGGGGAAACATTTTTAAATTTTTGTTTTCTTATTTTTACATTTTCCCCTACTGAATATTTTTGAGGGTTTATGTACAAAATAATCATTGATCCTCAGGGTCAGATTTTTCACTGGCTAGAACTTCAAAAAAAATTTTAATGTCAAGCCCTACTCCCCATCTCTCTTCTTGCATGCAGATTTTCTCCTCCTTTTTCTCCTCCATATTGTTTTTCTTCTACCATTTCACCCTCACCCTCATACTCTTGTTCTTCTTCATGTATGTTCTCTTCCCTTCCCCTTGTTTTTTTATTATTTACTGTACAATCCATCTAAAAGTGTCCCTTTTTCTGCTGCCTGCATTCAGGCACACACCACCTTGCTGTATGTCCTTTGTCCCCACACTGGTCACATTGTGCTTTGTCACAGTCATTATTTAAATGAGAAAAGTCCCCACAAAAGAAACATGATATAGGCTGACCAGCATATCTTAATATCCCTTTGTGACCAGCCTTGAGAATAACACTTGGCAAGTATTTTACCATGTTTATTTTTCACATTTCAAAACACCTTCCTACCTCCTCCCTTTATTCCATATGTTCTCTCATCTCTAACTTTCACAGTGCTATAAACAGCTTCACACAAACCCTGCTTGCAATTTTTATCATCTTCATCTTGCAGTTCAGCAGTTCTAAACTGCAAAGTAACATTTTGAAGTGAAACTTCCTTAGGCACAGTAGTGTGAGTTTGGAGTGAAACGAAAAGTAAAACGGAAGTGAGACTCTGCCGGAAAGTGGCGCTGTTCAGCATCCAGCTGTTGCCAAACCATGACTCAATGAGACTGACTGAAGTTAGCAAAGAAAATAAAAGCAAATATACTAAATTGGATTAATCATTTTGTTAAACTGTGAATGTTACAGAAACACATTAAATGTATGGTAGTAGATCTCACTTGTATGCCTTAACTTCGTTTTTCAGTCGTGGGATTTAGTCTTTCCATCTCAAGTCTGTTATGCACTTAACGGTCCCAAGCTGTTGAACGGCATTATCCTGCAAATAAATTGCTATTATAAAAGAATGTGTTTCATATTTTCTAGAGTACTGGACTGCTAGCAAATAAATATAATTACATCCTTACCAACTGCACTCTATTTCAGGTTCTGTATCATGTTGCAAGTATGTGGTGAATTTTTTTTCAAACTTATGGTGGTGTGTGAAATACCTATGTATATATTTGTAAAACCATTAGGATTATGGCTCTCTTTGTGACAAGCTATGCACTGTCTGTTCCCTAAAAATGTAATGTAATGCTTCTGCTACAGCACATACCATAAAGGTGAATATAAGATGCTCACACAGGTGCTGCCTTGTAGCTTGTTGTATTGCACATCTTAAATACAGTTCTTCAAACTCAACAGCAGGTGGTGCACTAAGATTACAGAGCAGAGTTGGCTTCCCATACTATTTGTTTAATTAATTTGTGAAAGTCGCCTTATTCATTTTACGGTACCATGGGAGCCGGAGGTCAGCACTTCTCAACTGTCCCTGATTTTCAAAGACGTTTCTGATTTTGGCTCAATATTTTGCTCTCATATCATAAAATAAGTGATAAGATAATAGATTACAATCATGTTACCACCTCATATCACAGATAATATAGTATAATATAATATAATATATTTGAGAAACATATCTCAGCCTCATAATTTGGCATTTTGTAGGTGCACATTTCATATGTATATAAAATCTATTATAGATTTATATAATATGTGAATGTCTGCACTGTATGCTTTGCATATCTTAGCTTCTATAATTGTATTTTGCCTTTATTTTGTCTACTCTCAAAGCACTCTGACTGGATGTCATAATCCTACCCTATCTGCATTTTAGTGCTATCATAGTACACTTTTTACCATTGTGACACCCCTTCTCTGGGCCAGTAATCATCACCAGTGACACTAGTGAGGGAGGTTCACTTGGAACAAAAATAGATACACATGGTATTTCCAGATGCAGCTGTCTGCATCAAGCACAATTTCCCTTAAGAGCACACAGGAAATGCACTCAGTCCAGGGTCTGGGTATCCCTCTCTCTCTCCAGGCCCCCAGTATGACACCCCACTGGCATAGCTGTAGAGTTGAGTCCTTAGCCGAGTGTCCAAGCCAAGTCCTCCTCCACTCTCTCTGTGAAACTAATGCTCTGTGTCTCTGCTCCAAGTGACACACACACTCTTTGAAATTTGATTTTCACACACACACACACACACACACACACACACACACACACACACACACACCTGGAAAAGGCTGACACAGATTTACTAGCTATGCTCCCTTGCCTGACTATAAGGTAGATACTACCACCAGGACACTCCAAAGCCTGCTAACATAAGGCTCTTACAAGGGTACCCAATTATACTGACTGAAATTATTACTAATACCAATGGTAGTGTTTGACTAATGCAGTAAGGCTTCCAGGAGTGGTCACAGTGTCATCAAATAAATATAAGTACTTTGAAAGGTCAAAATATTCTCTAAAGGACCAGCCACAATGAAAGGTTTAAATATATTTAATAAATATTAAAAGAACATGAAAATACTAAATATCTATTTACAACAAACACCAGAGTTTCAATCACAGGAAATATTAAAATAAATCAGATGAATAGATTCACACAGTACAAAAAAACCAGTACTTAACTAGTCTCACTATATTCTCCTGACTGATCTAAATAATTACTATTCCCTGGTTACTTACTAAAGCAAGGCAAGATAAAGTAGGTAAGGGATCCTTCTTTGTCAGGTTCCAAAAAAAAGACTGCTCTGAGACTTCTGTCTCATCTGGTATTACAACATCATTTTAGTCCTGGATTACAGAATGACATCACACACATCTGGTCATCTGACTCTGCTTCCCATACTACCTCCTTTCCCAGCAACTGAAGATCTTTTGCAGCTTATGGAAGTCATAAAACAATTTGAAACTTGCACTCTTCCAGTGTAGCAATTAGTTCACCCTCATGGACAATACAGAAGGCTTCCTAGTACAGGCTTTTTGTCTCAGGCTGTAGTGAGACCTGTGAGATACAATATTTATGGCTTATACCAAGTAATTTAATTTCCAACTATTTTTCAAAGTTAGCTGGGCTGAGGTTAACCTATTCTCTTCCAGTATCCTCTGTTACAATGTATTCATTTCAATAGTTACCATACAGTCTGACATACAGATAAATTTCTTTTTCCTGTCCAGCAGGACCCACTGTTGGTACATTTTTTAACACAAGCAATTTTAAAAATACATTTTCAACACAAGCATCTGTACAAATCAGTTTGATATACAATGACATATGATTCTTTTCAAAACTCCAGATAGCTATACTGACATATGTTACACATCCACTGCCATACCTCTCCTGGCATAGCTGGCAATACATCACATTATCACAACCATGTACCCATTATTTATATGGCAAGATTGATTAGTAAGCTCCTAATGTAATTTCTTCTCTTTGAGACTATGCCATAGCTGAAATGGGTCAGAAGACATCCCACTTAGCCAGTGAACAAACAGTAATAAATAAATAAATACATAAATAAATAATGATATCCATTAAAGTTATCCACTTATTTTACTTTGAATACTGCATGATAATTCATGTTACAATTTTGTCAACTTTCTGATTAGTGGTATTAACATTCAAATGTCCTTGACTTGGGTGCTTTGTTCTTGTGTTGAAGACCTCTAAGCCAGTTTTCACTAGATGCAGGGTGTAGAAGCCACACACACACACACACACACACACACACACACACACACACACACACACACACACACACACACACACACACACACACACACACACACACACACACACACACACACACACACACACACACACACACACACACACACACACACACACACACACACACTCTGACTTGATGGACAGGGCCAGTGCTAGCATTTTGGGAGCTCCCAGCAAGTTTCAAGTTGGGGGCCCTATCCAGGAGAATATAAAGTATGACCATGTTGTCATCACACCCCTTCCCTGTCAAGCGTATCCAGCACTATTTAACATCACTGTATTGTGTTACTACATTCAGACTATTAAAAAGACTTGGATGTGCCAATGTACACACACTGACTGGCATTTAGTACCAGTGTTACATTATGACAAGCCCCTGTAACACAGCAAAGTAGCCACTCAGAGGTATATGCACAAACTGACTGAAATTTAGTAGCAATGCTGTTACATTAAAACAAGCCTGTGTACCACATCAAGGTAGCCAGTCCCACAGAGGTACACTAAGACACTTACACTGACTCCCACACACAGGGCATAGACACACAAGACAGCACTACAACAAGATTGAATAGAGACATCCACACAGTAACTCACACAGGACAGAAGCACACAAGACAGACAGCTACACAGATTCTCACAGACAGGACATAGACCCCCACACATGATGAAGACAACACTACAGCAAGACTGAACATATACACCCACACAGACTCCCACATACAGGACAGACACCTACACAGAATAAAGACAATATTATAGTAAGACTGAACAGGCATCCACACATACTCCCTCACATAGTACAGAGACACACAAGACAGACAGCTACACAGGCTCTTGCACATAGGACATAGACACCCACACATGAAGGCAACACTACAGCAAGGCACAATAAAGTATTCATGTTTGTCAACACTGCATGAAAGAGCATGGATATGCTTGTAGGCAAGTTAAACTGTTCAGTCAAATCCCCAATTGATCAAAACAGTTTCTGTGCTATGCAGGACATGTTTCAGGTGTTTGTATGCCCTCTTGGTTCCCAAAAATCTCATCCACAAGCTTTTAATATTTGTATGTACAATACAATAGCATTAAACTACTTAAGCCGCTTGTAAATTGCTCCAGTACCAGCTACAGCACATCACCAATACCTTCCCCCTGTCATTCTATTTTTTCCTTTAGTTTTATGTTGCAATGTATGGCCCCTACTCATAGTGGTGTCCTCTTTCACTAGCCTCAGGTTCCAATGAATTTTTCTAAAGTTACACACAGTGAATAGTAGCTAGACAATTTAATTTGGTTAGCATAGGTAAAGTGCTAAAGTGTTGTCTAATTCATTGCTACTTTAAAAAGTTAGACAACAACATTATTGATACCAAAACAAAAACAATCAGGGAAACCTTACTGACAGAATTGTGACTGTCTATCTTCCACCCTAAGGTTTAGTATCACTTTTAAAACAAAGACATAATGCTTGGGAGACATGGATTCACAATAAAGCATTGACAAATCAACAAAAATACATAGAACTAAGGAATAAAGCCCCAAAAAATCAAGCTTGATAAAAACACTACACAAACACTCATACAAAACAAAAATAACCCACAAAAATTCTGATTTGCCATCAATAAAATTCTACAACCAGGCAAAATTGGTACTCCTTACCCAACAACCAGTAACTCTACAGACAGTATCATAGGTTCATAGGTTGGTACTAGGCTATCAGCCCTAGGGCCTATACAAGCCTAGCCATAACAATTCCCTGGCTATTTCTTCCCACACTATTTACTTCCCTGGACCCCTGTCTAGCAGGGCAACTGACGTGATCCCCGGGATGAATTTCCTTTCTCCCATCCAATCGTCAAGGTTCCTTTAGAAGAGGGCCAAAGAGTCACTCTGCTTGACATGTATGGGCAATCTATTCCAGAGTCTAGGAGTCTCTGGGTCAGGAACCTATCCCTCCAGCATGTTTTGTTTATTGTGATGACAAGGTTTAGATCCCTGGAGCGTGTGGCTCTGAGGGATTGGGATTTCTTTAAGTGTAGCATGTCCAGCAGCTCTGGGTTTGACACAGCTTTGTATTTTAAGCAGAGATTGCCTCTGAGTAGACGATATGCGACAGAGTATAGCTGGAGTTTTTTAAGGCAGTCAGCATAGGGCATCTACTTTAGGCCTGTGATTCTTTTAGTGAGGTATTTCTGTGGCCTTTCCAGTTGTTGCAGATGTCTTGAGAGGTACATACCAAAAGGGGCATTGTATTCTATAATGGATCTAATGAGGGATGAGTACAGTGGGACAGTGACCTCCTTTTTTCTGGATGAAAAGCCCTTAGTGATGAGGTGTGCCACATAGAGGGATTTCCTGACTGTTGTGGCAATGTGGCTATCGAAGGTGAGACCACTGTCCACCTGTGTCCCTAAGTCTCTTCATCACACTTTCGGTGTTTAGTGTACTGCCACCTATATGGTAATTCACGGGTACATGTTTTTTCCCAAAGGGGATAACTATACATTTCTTGGCATTGAGCTTGAGCCCATGACTCTGGCACCAAGCATCTGTTTCTGTAAGGCCCTTTTGTAGAGTATCCACATCATTTGGGGATTCAGTAATGGCTCCCAGTTTGCAGTCATCTGTGAACTTTGTTAGCCAGAGTCCCTTAGTGTTGGCCTGTACTTCAGAGAAGTAGATGCCAAACAAGAGCGGTCCCAGGATTGAACCCTGAGGTACTCCACTTGTCACTTGTCTGGAGCTGGATTTGGAGTCAGCTACTTTTACAGTGTGGGTTCTATCAGTAAGCCAGTTAGCAACCCATTGGGTGACGTAGGGATTAATGCCCAGCTTAGTAAGGTTATCTATGATTCCAGAGTGGGGGATGGTGTCAAAGGCCTTGGCAAGGTCTAGATAGGCTGTGTGGACCACCTTACCCTTGTCCATGGCTCTGGAGACTGATTCAAAGAAGTCAATCAGGTTCAGGAGACAAGATCGGCCCTTCACGAACCCAAACTGGGTGGGGTCCAGTGTTTGAAGGTTGCCAATGTCTTTGTTTATAAGTTCCATGATAATATGCTCCATGGCCTTGCAGATAAGGCTCGTCAGACTGATGGGACGGTAGTTTCCGGGATCCAAGGTGGATCCCCCCTTGTGGAGTGGGATGACTGTAGCTCTGCTCCACTTAGTGGGCACGAAACCTGAGGTGAGGCTATGATTAGACATGACACTTAGGTGAGGTTCCATTTCATATTGTAGTTCATGTAGTACACAGCCCGGGATGTCATCTGGTCCCATGGATGCTGTATTCTTAGCTTTGGAGAGTGCATTTTTTTACCTGTGTGGCCGTTATTACCGGAATTTGGCAATCTTCCTGTATTGAGATGGGCTATTTAGGGGGTGAGGGGGGGGGTGAAGTTGGCACTGAATCAATCTGCCAGGATATTGGCAATATCCTTGGGATCAGTATATTTAATGCCATTCTGTTTTAGCTAAGAGCAGATCTGAGCATTGCCATTTAGATTCTTGCATAGTTATAGAATGCCTTGTGGTTGTCTTTGGAATCTTTGGCAATTTTATTTTCATAACTAGCTTTGGAGGATTTTATGAGGGATCTCAGTTTCTTTCTGAGGCTGGAAAGGGAGTTTTTTGCATCCTGGGATTTTCTTCTTTTCTGTAACAGTTTCTTTCTTTTGTTGTAAAGTTTGTTTATGGCAGGGGACCACCAGATTGTCTTCCTTTTTTGGATGAGAGCATCTTGGTTCTATTTGTAATGGCACGATTTATGCATGAGTAGATGTGGTCGTACAGTGCCTTAGTGTAGGATTCAGCAGTTGAACTTTCAGTTCCCGTCTGCATGGGTGTCATGAAGTTTGTCACTTCTGACTTGAGTAGCATGAAGTTGGCTTTGGAGAAGTTTTTTATGGAGGTTTCCTTACTGGGAGGTGGGGGTGGGATGTGGATGTTAAGGGTGATTAGCTTATGGTCAGACCTGACTAACGAAGGGGTGACCATAGTTGTGGAGCATCGATTTCCCATGTTGGTAATGACCAGGTCTAGGATATTGGAGCCCCTGGTGGGACTATGGATTAGTTGATCCGGGGCATTGGAATTTATGAATTCCAAGAACCGTTGGGCAAAGGTGTTGGTACATGAGTAGTTTTCCCAGTTAATGGCATGGTAGTTAAAATCACCCAGTATTAGGGTGTTTGGTTCTATCTTAATATTTTCCAGTATGTTTAGAAAGGTGTAGTGAGAATCCTGGGGCATTTTGGGGGATCTGTAGCAAGCTACAATTTGGATTGCAGTCTTACCTAGTGTTAGTTGCACCTGGATAATTTCAGACGCATTGTCTTGGGCAACTAGCCTGGTGGTGTGAATATCCTTGGTGAATATTGACACTTCTCCAACTTTAGTGTTTCGGTCCTGGTATGGTAGCTGAAAAGTGTGGTAAGAGTTGTAGCCTGGTATTGCAGGGGTACTCTCTGGAACCTTGAACCAGGTCTCAGTTACTGCACAGATATCGATGTTCTCCATTTTTAGGAGTGCCTCGAGAGAGTGCATTTTGAGGTTTAGACTTCTAGCACTGAGTAGCATTACCTTCAGATTTTGCATGCTTGTACCTGTTATGGTGGTGGCACTATAGGGGTGGCAAGAGCCTTAGCCAGTAACCTGAATCCCAGGGGTGACAGGTGCAGACCATCTCTGGCAAAGCATCATGGTCTGTCGATCATGTCATCCCAGGCAGACAGATACTGGATCCCCTTTGAATGATACCAGAAGCTTAGCCAATTGTTGAAGTCAATCATTTTGTCCTTATATTGTGGTATCATTCTGGGTGAAGGCAGGATGCTACTCAGGGCTAGGGTCATACCTGCCTGGGCCACATGATCCGAGAGCTCTTCCATGTCTCTTTTCATGTAGTCCAGGGAGGTACGTCTTAAGTCATTCACTCCAACATGGACAATGACAGAGTCATATTTGTACTTGTTGTGGAGTGACTTGAGTGCATGTGTTATGTGGCGGATCCTGGCACCTGACAGGCAGCTGACTGTAATTTTCTCCAGCCTTCAAACACTGGACCCCACCCAGTTTGGGTTTGTGAAGGGCCGATCTTGTCTCCTGAATCTGATTGACTTCTTCGAATCAGTCTCCAGAGCTGTGGACGAGGGTAAGGCGGTCCACATAGCCTATCTGTACCTCGCCAAAGCCTTTGACACCATCCCCCACTCTGGAATTATAGATAAACTTACTAAACTGGTCATAAATCCCTACGTCACTCGATGGGTTGCCAACTGGCTTACTGACAGAACTCAGACTGTAAAAGTTGCCGACTCCAAATCCAGCTCCAGACAAGTGACAAGTGCAGTACCTCAGGGTTCAGTCCTGGGACCACTCTTGTTTGACATCTACTTCTCTGAAGTACAGGCCAACACTAAGGGACTCTGGCTAACAAAGTTCACAGATGACTGCAAACTTTGAGTCATTATTGAATCCGCAAATGATGTGGATATTCTACAAAAGGGCCTTACAGAAACAGATGCCTGGTGCCAGAGCCAAGGACTCAAGCTTAATGCCAAGAAATGTATAGTTATCCCCTTTGGAAAAAACATGTACCCATGAATTACCACATAGGTGGCAGGACACTAAACATCGAAAGTGTGATGAAGAGACTTAGGGACACAGGTGGACAGTGGTCTCACTTTCGATAACCACATCGTCACAACAGTCAGGAAATCCTTCTATGTGGCACACCTCATCACTAAGGGCTTTTCATCCAGAAAAAAGGAGGTCATTGTCCCACTGTACTCATCCCTCATTAGACCCATTATAGAGTATAATGCCCCATTTGGTATGTACCTCACAAGACATCTGCAACAGCTGGAAAGGCCACAGAAATACCTCACTAAAAGAATCACAGGCCTAAAGCAGATGCCATATGCTGACCGTCTAAAAAACTCCAGCTATACTCTGTGGCATATTGTCTACTCAGAGGCGATCTCTGCTTAACATACAAGGCCATGTCAAACCCTGAGTTGTTTGACATGCTCCACTTAAAGAAATCCCAATCCCTCAGAGCCACATGCTCCAGGGATCTAAACCTTGTCATCACAATGAACAAAACATGCTGGAGGGATAGGTTCCTGACCCAGAGACTCCCCATACTCTGGAATAGACTGCCCATACATGTCAAGCAGAGTGCCTCATTGGCCCTCTTCAAAAGGAACCTTGATGATTGGATGCGGGATAGGAAATTCACCCCGGGGATCATGTCAATCGCCCTGCTAGACAGGGGTCTAGAGAAGTAAATATTGTGGGAAGAAAGATCCAGGGAATTGTTATGTCTAGGCTTGCATAGGCCCTAGGGCCGATAGCCTAGTACCAACCTATGAACATAAAGGAGGGAACTCTACATAACTATCAAACTACTGACCAATTGACATTCTATTCCTGTTATCAAAAGTCCTAAAACAATGCATTCATTCACAAATCCTACATTATCTCTTAGACAACAAACTTCTGGCAAACACTCAGCATGATTTTTGCCCTTATCACAGCACTACAACAGCATTTCTCAGTTTCACCAGTACAATTAACTATCACTGTAACAAAGGTAAAGTCATTTTTTTCTATCTTTCTAGATCTCTCTAATGCCTTTGATACAGTTTCTCACAATAAACTCTTTTCTACACTTTCCAGTCTTACTCCACTATTACACGGTTCCAGGACTATTTTTCAGGTCATACTCAGGCAGTAAAATGGCAAGACATCCTATCTCCACTTCTGCTCGTTACTTTAGGAGTTTCTCAAGGCTCTATACTTAGACCACTTATTTGTACCATACTTATAGATTCATAGGTAGGTACTAGCCTATCGGCCCAAGGGCCTAAGTAAGCCTAGCCAACAAGATTCCCTGGCTTACGCCACCCAACGAAGTTAATTTCCTGTGCCCCTGTCAAGCAGAGACACAGAAGGGATCACTGGGGTGTATTTCCTATTTCCCATCCACTCATCAAGATTTTTCTTGAAGAGTGCTAATAGATTCATAGATTCATAGATTAGTACTAAGCTAACTGCCCTTGCAAGCCATTTTAAGCCTAGCCAATTATCCCTTGTGAGACTCAAACCCTGAACCTTGTGTTTGTAAGGCAAACACCTTAACCATTAGGCCACCCTCCCAACTGATAAAACTCCCTAATGAGGAAGTTTGCTTGATATAGATGGGTAGCTTGTTCCAGAGTATAGGAAGTCTCTGGGACAGGAATCTATGCCTCCAGCATGTCCTGTTTATTATAGTGACAAGGTTTAGGTCCCTAGAGCATGTAACCCAGAGGGATTGGGATTTCTTTAGGTGTAGCATGTCCAACAGCTCTGGGTTTAACATAGCTTTATATGTTAGGCAGAGATCTCCTCGGAGTAGGTGATATGCTACAGAGTAAAGCTGTTTTTTTGAGACGGTCAGTGAAGGGCATCTGTTTGAGGCCAGTAATCCTCTTGGTGAGGTACCTCTGTGGCTTTTCCAGCTTCTGCAGATGTCTTGTGAGGTACATTCTAAAAGGGGCATTGTACTCTATAATGGGTCTAATGAGTGCCGAGTAGAGGGGAACAATGACCTCTTTTTTGCTGGATGAGAACCCTTTTGTGATGAGGTGTGCCACATAGAAGGATTTCCTGACTACTGTGGTGATGTGATTATCAAAGGAGAGACTACTGTCCACCTGGGTCCCAAGGTCTCTTATCACACATTTGGCATTAAGTAGACTGCCGTTTATGTGGTAGTTCATGGGTACAGAGTTTTTACCAAAAGGGATGACAATGCACATTTTGGCATTGAGCTTGAGGCCATGCCTCTGACACCAGGCATCTGTCTCAGTGAGGCCCTTCTATAAGATTTCCACATCATTTGGGGACTCAGCTATGGCTCCTAGTTTGTAGTCATCTGCGAACTCCATTAGCCAGAAGCCTTTTGTGTTAGCCTGTACTTCAGAGAAGTAGATACCAAACAGGAGAGGTCCCAGGACTGAACCCTGTGGTACTGCACTTGTCACTGGTTTGAAATCAGATTTGGAGTCTGCAACTTTTACAGTGTGGGTTCTGTCAGTGAGCCAGTTGGCAACCCATCTTGTGACGTAGGGATTTATACCTAGTTTTGTGAGTTTAGCTATAATTCCAGAATGGGGGATGGTGTTGAAAGCCTTGGCAAGGTCAAGATAGGCTGTGTGAACCACCTTACCCTCGTCTATGGCTTTGGTGACTGCCTCAAAGAAGTCGATCAGGTTGAAAAGGCATGATCTGCCTTTCACAAACCCGAACTGGGTGGGGTCCAGAGTTTGGAGGTTACCAATGTCTTTGTTTATGAGTTCCATGGTGATACGTTCCATGGCCTTGCAGACCAGTTCCATCAGGCTAATAGGGTGATAGTTCCCAGTATCAGTGGTGGCTCCCTCTTTGTGGAGTGGGATAACTGTTGCTGTGTGCCATTCAGTGGGCATAAAGCCTGACGTGAGACTATGATTGAACATGGTGCTTAGGTGGGGAGCCAGTTCGTTCTGAAGTTCATGTAAAACACAGCCTGGGATGTTGTCTGGTCCCATGGATTCTGTGTTTTTGGTTTTAGAGATAGCTGCCTAGATGTGAATACAGGGACTCTGCATTCTTCCTGTATAGATATGGGCCCTTTAGGGGGTGAGAGAGGGGTAAAGTTTGCACTGAACCTATCTGCCAAGATGTTGGCAATATCAGTTGGTTCTGTAATTTTCGTGCCATTGTGTTGTAACTCAGAGCAAATATGAGTGTTGCCATTGATATTCTTGACATACCTATAGAATGCTTTGTGTTTGTCCTTAGAATCGGTGGCAATTTTGTTTTCATAGATAGCTTTGGAGAATCTTATAAGGGATCTCAGCTTCTTACTGAGGCTGACCAGGGAGCTTCTCCACTCATGGGATTTTACTCTCTTTTGCAACAGTTACTTCCTTCTGTTGTAGAATTTGTTTATGGCAGGGGACCACCAGATTGGCTTTCTTTTTTTGGAGGATAGCATCTTGGTTCTGTTTGGGATAGAATGATCCATTCACTCATGTAAGTGCTTATAGTGTGCATTTGTGTAGGATTCAGCAGTTGTAACTGTATTGTCCATCTGCATGGGTGTCATGAAGTTCGCCACTTCTGCCTTAAGAAGCATGAAGTTGGCTTTGGAGACATTTTTTACCATGGTGTCCTTAATGGTGGGTGGGGGCAGGATGCAGATATCTAGGGTGATTAGCTTATGGTCGGATCTGACCAACAAGGAGTTGATTTCAGGTGTGGAACAGCTGTCAGTCATGTTGGTAATGACTAGGTCTAGGATACTGTTGCCCCTGGTGGGGGTGTGGATAAGTTGATCCAGGGCACTGGAATTTATGAATTCCAGAAAGCGTTGAGCAAAGGAGTTGGTACATGAGTAGTTTTCCCAGTTAATGGTGGGGTAGCAGAAATCGCCCATTATTAGGGTGTTTGGTTGAACCCTAATATTTTCCAGTATATCAAGAAAAGAGGAGTGGGAATCATGGGGTATGGTGGGGGATCTGTAGCAAGCTACAATTTGGATTGCAGTTTTGCCCAGAGTTAGTTGCACTTGGATAACCTCTGATGCATTATGCTGCGCAACTAGCCTGGGGGTGTGGATATCCTTAATGAATATGGACACACCTCCGCCTTTGGTGTTCCGGTCCAGGTTAGATGGCCGAAAAGTGTGGTATGAGTTATAGCCTGGTAATGAAGGGGTGCTCTCTAGAGCCTTGAACCAGGTCTCAGTCACTACACAGATATTGATGTTCTCCATTTTAAGGAGTGCCTCGAGTGAGTCCATTTTGAGATTTAGACTTTTAGCATTGAGTAGCATTACCCTCAGTTTTTGCTTGCCTGTTCCTGTTACGGCAGTGAATTTGTCATTTGAACCTTGCCTAGAAAAGGCAATATAGGGGTGGCAAGAGCCTTAGCCAGTATACAGAATTCCAGGGGCGACAGGTGCAGACCATCTTTGGCAAAGCATCTTGGTCTGTTGACCATATCGTCCCAAGCAGACAGATACTGGATCCCCTTAGAATGACACCAGAAGCTTAGCCAATTGTTGAAGTCAATCATTTTGTCCTTGTACTGCGGTATCATTCTGGGTGATGTCAAGATGCTACTCAGGGCTAGGGTCATTACTGCCTGAGCTACAAGATTGGAGAGCTCTTCCATATCTCTTTTCATGTAGCCAGGGAGGTACGTCTCAGGTCATTCACACCAACATGGAAAATGACAGAGTCATATTTGTACTTGTTATAGAGTGACCTAAGTGTGTGGGTTATGTGGCAGATCCTGGCACCTGACAGGCAGCTGACAGTGACCTTCTCCTTGTTTAGCCTGGTGAGTGGGACATCAGTGTGCCTGACTATAGAGCCACCTATAACTAGTGTGTTGGGTACGCTGGTTTGCCTTATGGGCTGCGGTTTATTGACACTCTGAGTCTGTGGGCTTTGTGTCATTTGGGTTGTGTTGGGGGGTGGAGGTTGCTTGCATTTCTGCTTTGGAGGTCTCTGTTGCTTGAGCAGATTATTATTGAGAGCCTGTCCGAATGTTTTTGTGTTTCTATGTGTGGATTTTGGTAGTGTAGGTTTAGTGGGACTATGTGATGAGTGTAGTGCAAGTGTTTACCTTCTCCTCTTGACTGTCAAGTTCAGTCTTGGTTGGAGAGAGCTTTACTTCCAGTTTGGCTAGATAAGTGCATCTCTCACAGGTTGTGGTGTTGGATGCTAGGAGGACAGGGTTGTCTTTGTTCATGAGGCAATTGCTACATTGCCTCAAGATGCCCAGATTCATCAGATAGACAGGATAGAACACTGGGCGCTGACCCTTGGAATTGCCTGAATAAAAAACTACTTTCCTCTAGACAAGTGAGGAAAGTGAGTATAAGAGCTGTTTTTTTCTAAGCAAGTGAGGAAAGTAAGTACAAAAACTATTTTCCTCTAGGTAAAGAGGAAGGTTGAGTGTTGTAATAATTTGTTGCTTATTTAGTCCTAACAACAAGTAATGAACAAGTGCTGAGCACGAATAAGCAAATTCAAACTAAGAATCTGTACCTGTATCTTGTGGAAGATAGGCTACCTAGTGCTTACCACTCCCACTGATAAACTAGAATGCTTCCCTCCAACACAAAAAGGCTTGGGGGCTCAGAAGCTTATAAACAGTTGTGGATACAGCAAATCTTCATCTGAAGTAGACTAGTTACAGGAAAGGTGAGAAACAAGTGCAAACATGGGCTTTTAAACCAGAATGTTGAAAGAGATGGAAAAAC
Organism: Protopterus annectens; assembly: GCF_019279795.1. Lineage (NCBI taxonomy): Eukaryota > Metazoa > Chordata > Ceratodontiformes > Protopteridae > Protopterus > Protopterus annectens. The sequence goes on from NC_056733.1 coordinate 53,369,035, forward strand.
TGCCCAAACGGCCAATAAACTACAATTTCTGGGCCAGAAACCACTCTTGTGGTAATAGCTAACTAGTGCTTACCACTCCCACTGATAAGCTAGAAGGTTTCCCTCCAACATGGAAAGGCTTGTGGGGCTCAGAAGCTTGCAAACAGTGCCGAATACAGCAAATCTGTATCTGGACTAAACTAGTTACAGGAAAGGCAGGAAACAAGCTTAGAATTTTTTTTGGAAAGTGGAAAGAGAGAAAGGAGAAACAGAAGATAATTCAAAATTAAGGACCTAAGTGGCTTGCCCTTCACAAATGTTCTCTCTGTATCCGGTAGAATGAGCTAGTGATACTAGACTGGAATAGAGATGGGATGGAGCTGAACAGATAGGACTGGTAGGAGTGTCTGAAGTCAAAATATGATCTCACTGTACTCGGTTGAGTGAGCAATTGAGATAGACCCAGGAGGAGTGTTTGAACACAAATTTACTGGAGGGGTGGGCAATTCCAAAGCCACCAAGATTAAAAAGTTTAATCCTGAATATCATGAAGTGAAACACAATAACCCCCACTAACTGCAGAGACAGAGAGAGACCACAGTATTCTATTAAACAATTAAACAGAAAAATAAATAACTACAGAGAGACACAGACCAATGAAACAATTAAATACACAGAAAAATAAAACAAAATGCAGTACAATCTTTAACACTGCAAGTTTGTACTTAAATCAGCTAGTAATGCAGTTGATTGTAGGTATGTAGCAGAAGCCAAACAACTCAGATATTAAGCAGTAATTACTTACCAACAACCTTCATACTGCCACCTCACATGCCACATTAGTTCAATATGCAGATGATGACCATAATCTGCCCAGCCCCATCACTTCAGCAATTTCAAAAAATAACATAATAATCCTTTACTACAGTTGAAAATTGGCTAGCCAATTCTCAGCTCGCTTTTAACCCAAACAAAACTAAACTGCTGTTGTTTCACCCCACCAAAGCCACTACTCCCACCACCCATTTCACAATCACTTCTAATAGCAATACCTACATTACTCCTGTCACACAATCCAAACTTCTAGGGGTCATCATTGATCAAAACATGAAATCTGATATGCACATTGCACAAACAGTAAAGAAAGTACATAAAAAACTTGAACACTGTACAGGTACAATGAATACCTCACCAACAATACTAAAACAATTATTGCTAGAACCCATCTAGTCTCCACACTTCGCTATGCATCCCCATTTTCATTAACCTTAACAAATCTGACTTAACTAAACTAAACTGCTGTTCGCCTATCGCTCTCATCACTGCCAGGCCCTTAAACAGCTACCCTCATTAGAACTACTAAATCTGCTCACCCTCAACCAACTCACAACGGCCCATCAAATAATTCACCAAACTGAAAAAACACCAGTCCTTCAAGACATATTAATCCAGTGCTCAAACAAATGCATGCTAAGATCCAGTAATAAATCACTAATCAACATAACCAGAAGTAAAAACAGTGCTGGGGACTCTCTATATTACAACTTCATTGCTACAACCTGGAACAATTTGCCCCTTAACATTAGAACCACAGCCAACAAAATAACCTTTAAAAACCTTCTCAAAACACACTTAGCAAGTTCATGGATTTCTCCGTGTTTCAAAACAAACTAAACAACCCACTTTTACTTCCCCTACCCACTACCAATATTTTATTTTATTTTTATTCTTCCTACCACCTCTATCTATTCTACCTGCTCCTCTAACAAATTCCTCACTCTTTCTAATATGATAAACATTTTTGTTATTCTTTATGTATGACTATTTATCTGTTGTAATATTGCTTGTAAAAATGTTTTTCTTGTTATATTTCTTACAATGTTTTAAAATTGTAGTGGAGCTTTTCTCCCTGGACCTCCACTGAAAATGGATCTGTTCAGCCAGTTGGACTTTCCTGGTAAACAAATGTTAAATAAATAAAATAAATTGTTGTGGCAAATTAGTGAGGACTGAATTCACTAAATAATGAAGGTCATTTGAGTTTCAGATGTCATATCCTTCAGAAAATGCATGGTAACATATGACTGTTTATTCTAGCAACTTTCTAAGGGTATAAAAACAATATTTAATGTGTCTATTTTTGAGGTGTTGTCCCTACATGATTTTTGGCTTTGCCCAGATATTTTGTACTAAGAGCTTGAGAGCTACATAGGTTACTCTGGAGCTTTTCAACCTAGGCCTCCGCTGAAAATGGGTTCTCGCCCAGTCAGAATATCCTGGTAAATAAAAATAAAAAAAATTTTATTAAATTAAAAAAATACAACTTACTTCCCTGTTTGTCTGTCTGCTGCAGCAAATGAGGTCCCTTGCTTTACTGAAATAGACCTGATTGAGTGCAAAAGTTTAAAAAAAAAAAAAAAAAAAAGCAGGCTCGCACAGTGACGTTACACAGCCATGCAAACGTCTAGGAGGCCCTGAACAAGGCACAGAGGAGGTGGAGAAATCCGCAGCTGCTACGTATGGGAGCAGTTGTATGTGGGGAGATAATTGGGGGGGTGCCTAATGCTGGCTGTGTCAATGAACAATATGTAACTCCACCTCACTTACAAAGTCAAGACTTGTACAGTCGAGGCAATAAAGATGTAAAATAGGCAGAGCAGAACCAAAATGAAGAATCAAGCACATGTTCTTAATATACTGAAGACTCATCCACTCCTGAAGACACACTTCTCCCTGATTTTACCTGAAATTATAAACTTCCCCCTCTTAAAACATTCAAGTTCGTGACACTGCAACATGAGCATCATAGTCATGAAATAATATCAATCATTTTAGATAATGGCTTGCTATTAAATTTCTTCATAAATGGATGCTAATAGAAATGGTTAGTCTCTCAACAGGGATCTTTGTCAATTTGTTTTTTTCTTTATCCTTGATTCTTGACTGAAGTTGTTGAGAACTGCATGTCAGAGTTTCCCCACTCTGGCTAATAACATATTTCCCATTTTATGTAGTAATGCATTCTTTGGCAAATAAACTGCATTCGGAGTGCAAGTATGTTTATTTTTCCTATGCAAACCTATGAAAAAGTAAGCTGGGACTGTGCGTTGTTGCTCATTCACCTTATGAAAAAAGTAATGGACAATAAAATAAAGTTATAAAAAATAAAAAAATTGAAAAATCATTTGGAACAGAACTTAATACTACACAAGAAAATGCATCTTTAAAATTATTTAACTATGCACTCAGACTGCATTAATGTCAAAACATTTTTCTGCTGCCTCTTGTACTACCAAAGCAATCTGAATATAGACGCTGGAAACAAGCACATATGTTCGCATATCCTAAACAAACCAACCTTAAAAAAATACTAAAATTGCTTTCAGAATAGTGTTGCACCTTTTCCTTGTAATGATTTTAATCAATTGTATGAAACTGTATTTCCTCAACCATCTCTTTTCTTTAGGGAACACTTTTTCCATTGTAGTTCCACCTTTACAACTCCATCCTAAACCTATTTGATTCCCTTCCATATACTTCTGTTTCACCTTCTCTTTCCAATGAAATGTAAACTGCAGCTTATTCAGTTTCCATCTGTTGGCAATCTTCTATATTCTTACTAACAATGTGATATACATGTATCAAACCATCTCCACAGTCAATGTTTCCTGCTTTGGGGAACTTAGGAGCTCTTAAGTACCCCCCCTTTTAATATTGTACTATATCCACATCTAGAAGTATGAATTGTATATTCTATATTAGACACATAGTCTTCTTTTAATATTAAAAACATACTCGGAGTACAGCTTCCTTATTTCAGATATGATAACTGGATTTTAAGTCTAATTATCCCAATTATCAAGCGGAAATTGAAGAAATGAAACCTTGGTCTGCAGGATGCAGCTCTTTCACAGCTCATACTAGCCTCATCACAGAACTATAATATAAACAATCTGTTTGCCTTGACTTGTCAACCCTCTTTATAACCATACATTCTATTTTGAAATGCTAGAATAAAAGATGACTTTAAAATAATCAATATGGTTGCTATTAAATATTATTATTGAAGTGAAACTTCTTTAGGCACGGTAGTGTGAGTTCGAAGTTAAACAGAATTGCCATATCTGTATAGAAGTATGAGGATTCAGCTGTGTGAAGTTGCATATGACACACACACACACACACACACACACACACACACACACACACACACACACACACACACACGTACACACTCTCACTCTCTCTAAGTACTGGCTCTTAATGTAACAATATTTTTTCATCCCTGTTAAAGATGTTATATGGAGAATTTACACTGAGGTTTGATTCCTGGGGACTAAAATAGTCCTGAAGTGCATCAAATACCTTAATATAAGAAAACATTTCTCGAGTATGCAAATGAAAACTCTTTTCTTGTTTTAAATAAACTAACAGCAGTACAGCATATGTGCAGGCACGCATACACACACACACACACACACACACACACACACACACACACACACGCTTATAAATCCAGTACAGTTCCTGAATAAAACAACTCAGGAAGTGCATCAGGGTTAAACTTTGACCTTTTGTCACTGTAAAGGATACAGATATAACATTGTTGATCTGAGACCATTTAAACTTGGAGTGGGTTGGGTAAATAAAATACATAAATAGTGCTCAGAGTACACGTGCAGACTAATATCCAACAAAAGCACTCCTGGTGCACTGACATGTAATCTTATTCTTTTCATCTGTTTTAAAATTAATCGACATAGTGCAGTTTTAGACTTTGTATTTTGTTGGCAGCAATAATGCTAAACTATGCAACCTGATATAATAATTAATGCATTTATGACTCAGTCATATATACAAACTACAAATTCTTGGAGCCTTTGAATACTGAAGCCTTTGTTATCTGACTTTGTCTCTTAATATTAATATACCAAACTCGTCTCATTTTCTCATTTATTGTTGCACGTCATTTTAGTCTTTTAATATAACTCGTCACTTCTCATTTATAAACTTCTTACCGCATCTAATAGTCCTATAGGAATTCTTTAAAATCTTGCCTATCTATCCCAACACCATACATTTGTACGGGAAAGCAAAGATGTAGGAAGACTTACTGACTAGTGTGTTTTCCCAGTGCTTAGATTTCCTACTCATATACTTAATGATTTATTTTATGATACTTAAAAAACACGAAAATGCACATGGCAGGTTTGATGGCACTTTGAAGCAGGTTACGATCTTTTAGTGCTGACATTGAGTTCTTTCAATAAGGACCTTGATGGATTGGGACCTTAAAAAGCATATTCCAATGTCTGCGGTGCTGCTCGTTGGTAACACTTGCAGTCCTTGAATACAGAAGTTGCACTTCTACCGTGTGTAGCCACCATGCACATTTTTTTTTTTTTACATTTGATTTACTACCACAAAACAAATAATTGTTCTATGGATAAATGTCCATCTTTTTGTCACACACTGCTCCAGAAATTTCATCATCACTCCCTCAAATTCAAATGCTAAGTCACAAAAAGTCTTTGTTCCTATATGCATAAAAGACAGAGTTTCTAGAGCTTTAAATACCAGCACAGTTACCAAGTTGTTGAATATCTGTCAGTTACAGTCTCATTTTGTTCTTCTCACAACTGCCTTTCTCTCCTTTTTTAAAAACCCACTCAAGCATAATAGAAAAGCTAAATGAACTGGGAATAACCCCCTATGTCACCTGTTGGATTACCCACTGGCTCACAGATAGGATGCAGGAAATCAAGGGGAGTTACTTCCACAAAGAGGCCAGTCAACAGTGGAGTCCCCCATGGTTCTGTGCTATAACCTGTCCTGTATGGCATCTACTTTTACGGAATAAAAACTACTATGTATGGCATCTACTTTTACGGAATAAAAACTACTACCAGAGGGTTGTGGCTGAATAAGTTTGCAGATGACTGCTAGCTAGGAGCAGTCACTGAGTGCCCAAATGATTTAGCCACCCTGCAGGAAGGCTTGTGCCAGCTAAATGATTAGTGCCAAAATCATGGACTGAAACTAAATGCCAAAAAATGCATTATAGTATTCTTTGGGAGGTCATTTACCCTAGGGAACTACCACAATAACAGTACACCGCTAAGAGTTGACCCACTTGTTCAGGATTTGGGAACTCATATAGACAGTGACCTATCTTTTGATCAGCATGTCTCCCCTGTTGTATGGAAGTCCTTCTATATTACACAGCTTATAAATAAAGTGATTGTGCCTAGATCTAGGGATGTCATAATCCCCCTTTACTCAGCCCTCATTATGCCAGTCATTGAATCTCCCTCTTAACCTTTCATGTCATCGTTCTCCCAAACATTTATCCCATAACCCGTCTATGCCCCTTTCTTACCCTTTATTCACTCACCTCTAATTACCTCCTACATACTTCTTATCCTTCGTTACTTCTCACTATCTCTTATCTTAGAACTCCCTCTAGCCCCATTTCTCCTACTTCTCTACTATTTGATTAAACCATCTCCCAAATATCCAACATCTTATCCTTACTTTCCCCTCCATCTCATAACCACTAATAATGTCCTGCAGTATAAACCACCTTTTCCTTCTCCATTTACTATCAATGATTACTACATTACTTATTCCTGAATCTACTCAAAATCCACCAGCTAATGCAAATGTTCTTTTAAAAATGTCTTTCATTTATTTTTTGTTAAACAGACCACAACTCTTACTGCAAGTGATATTTCAATACCCCCATTGTAATCATCATTATCATCAGCCCCCCTTTTCCCATTTTATTCTACATGGGGTCGGGATACCATGTTAACTGTTGCCAACTCTCTCAATTCAGTGCCACACTCCTGCCTTCTTCAACACTCATGCCTAACTGTCGCAGATCTTCTTTCACACAATCCATCCACCTCTTTGCTGGATATTCTCGCTTCCTCTTAACTTCTTCCTGTCTGTCCCAAATATTCCTCACCAGATTGTCTTCTGCTTATCTGCACATGTCCAAAATACTGTAATCTGTTCTCTTTGATCTTTTCTGCAATTGGGGCTACTTTGGCTTCTGCTCTTATGTCCTCATTTCTTCTCCTGTCCCACAGTATGTATCCTTCCACCTTTCTAAGGCACTTCATTTCTATCACCTCTAGCTTCTTCAACTGTTCTGCCTTTACTGCCCAGGTTTCTGTACCATACAGTAGTACCGGTCACAGCACTGTTTCATACAGATTAATTTTCATCTTCATTAGCATTCTTCTGTCATAGTCTAAACCTGACACTCTATGCCAGTTGGCTGCAGCCCCTCTGATTCTAGCTTTGACCACTTCATTCAGGCTTTCCTTCTCCTCAACCACCCCTCCCAGATACTTGAAGCTGTTTACCTGTTCCACTATCTTCCCTTCTATCTCTATTCTCAGCGTCTTCTGATTTCCCCTGTTTGTTGCCATTACCACTGTCATATCTGTGCTTAATTTCATCCGATGTGCCTTCGGTTTTGCATTCCATTCTCCTGGCCTTTGCTGAAGTTCTTGATCAGAGTCTGCCTGTAATGCCACATTATCTGCATTCAGCAACTTTGTTGATGTGTCCTCTCCTACCTGTCTGCTAATGTATTCCATCACCAGTATGAACAGTAGTGGTCTCAGAACTGAACCCTGGTGTACACCCACTCCCACAGGGAATCCATCTGTGAGGTCAAACAGTGTTCATACTCAAGTTATTGGGTCCTTGTACATAGTCTGCACTAATTCTACCAATGTTTCTGGGACTTCAAACCATAGCAGTACTGCCCAGATCAGCTTTCTTGGGACCTTGTCATATGCTTTCTCCAAGTCTAGGAATACCCAGTTGGACTCTCTCCTCATCTCTAGCTTCTTCTCATGTATCTGTCTCAATGCAAACACCGGGTCAGTTGTGCTGCATCCTGATCTGAATCTTAACTGCTCATCTCCCATCTTACATTCTACTACCCTGCGTATCCATTTACCAGTCACCCTCTACAGAACTTTCATGCAATGTGATAGGAGTTTGATGCCTCTGTACTCTCCACAGTTGTGGATGTCCCATTTGCTCTTGTACACTGGCACGAGTATGCTTATTCTTCAGTCATCTTGGATATGCCTTTCACTCCACACTGCTAATACTACCCTCAGGAGCCATTTCTCCCCTATCTCACCCAGCATCTTTATCATATCTGCTGTGACCTCATCTGAGCCTGCTGCTTTCCCTGACTTCTTTTTCCTTACTGCTGTTCTTACTTCTTGTAAGTTGGGCTCCTGTTCTTCTCTCATCATAGGCTGTTTCTGGGGCAGTACAGCTTCTGTGGGTTTTTATCAATCAGAAGCTGCTGGAAATACTCCTTCCATCTGCCTTTGATGTCCTGTGGACTGGTGAGCAGGTTGTTGCTGGTATCCCTTATGAAGGGTGTCTGACTATCTTCTTTATCTTTTTCTTTTTCTTTATCATTCTGTCTTTGCCTTGCAACCTCATATAGTTTCTTGGTGCTACTTACTGAGTCACTTTCCAGAAGATGGTAGAGTACCTCTGATGCCCTATTCTTTGCTACTGCAACTTCTTTCTTAGCTTCTTTGTTAGCCAACCAGTAGTCATTCCTAGCCTGGTCAGTCTTTTCTATCTCCCACTTCTTGCATTCTTTTCTTTTGATAACTTCCTGGACTTCTGCATTCCACCACCAGCTTTCCTTATGTACCTTATTTCCATACCTGGCTCAGCCACATATCTTTTCTGTAGTCCTAACACATGCTGTTTTTAGGCGCTGCCATTCTTGTTCAACTCCACCTATTTCTTCCTCTTCTTGGGGTGCTAGAGCTCTGAGTAATTCCTTGAACTGCTGTACTTTCTCTCTAGTCAACTTCCAGGTCTTCAGCCTGGTCTCTGTTGACCTTAGAGCCTTCTCTGACCACTACTTGCAGCTGATTGTGGCAACTAGTGGTTTATATTGTGGGCTGACTGTTTCACTGCAGATGACTTTGCAATCATGGATTCTACCACAGTGCCTTTTCCTTACTAGGAGTAAGTCTAACTGAGTTGTATGTTGTCTACCCTTGTATGTGATCTTGTGACTATCTCTCTTTCTGAACCATGTGTTGGCTACTATCAAGCCATTTGCCAGACAGAAGTCTAGAATGGCTTCTTGTTCTCTATTCCTGTTACCTCAGCCATGTGGGCCCAAGCAGTCCTCATATCATGTTCTGTCTGTTCTGATATGTGCATTTACATCACCCATTATCAACACCCATTGATGTTGTCCTGTTTTATCTAGTAGGTCATGCAACTGCTGTCTGAATGCGCTCTTTTCCTCACTATCACAACCCTGCTGTGAGGCCTAGGTTGAGATTATGAATACTTCCCTGTCATTACACTGGAATCTTATTGCCACGAGTCTGTCATTAATTCTGATGATATCCCTCACTGCCTTCTAAAGCCTCTGTCTCACCACAATTCCTACACCATTTTTAGCCTGTCCCCCTCCTGAGTAGTAGAGTCTGGATCCCATGCCAAATGGCTTTGCTGCACTGCCCTTCTCTCTCTGCTTAACATACAAGGCCATGTCAAACCCAGAGCTTTTGGACATGCTACACTTAAAGTAATCCCAATCCCTCAGAGCCACACGCTGTAGGGATCTAAACCTTGTCATCACAATACAAAAAACATGCTGGAGGGATAGGTTCCTGAACCAGAGACTCCTCAGACTCTGGAATAGACTGCCCATACATGTCAAGCAGAGTGCCTCTTTGGTCCTCTTCAAAAGGAACCTTGACGATTGGATGGGAGAAAGGAAATTCACCCCGGGGATCATGTCAGTTGCCCTGCTAGACAGGGGTCCAGGAAGTAAATAGTGTGGGAAGAAATAGCCAGGGAATTGTTATGGCTAGGCTTGTATAGGCCCTAGGGCAGATAGCCTAGTACCAACCTATGAACCTATAAAGTGAGCATGAAGAATGAAAGCAGAACAGGAGAACATGAGGACAAATAATAAATGAAATAAATGCAGAATGAATGCTGAGCTGGCAGCCATGCTAACACATCATAGATGCAGCACATACAGAATGAATGCTGAGCTGGCAGCCATGCTAACAAATCATAGATGCAGCACATACAGAATGAATGCTGAGCTGGCAGCCATGCTAACAAATCATAGATGCAGCACATACAGAATGAATGCTGAGCTGGCAGCCATGCTAACAAATCATAGATGCAGCACATACAGAATGAATGCTGAGCTGGCAGCCATGCTAACAAATCATAGATGCAGCACATACAGAATGAATGCTGAGCTGGCAGCCATGCTAACAAATCATAGATGCAGCACATACAGAATGAATGCTGAGCTGGCAGCCATGCTAACAAATCATAGATGCAGCACATACAGAATGAATGCTGAGCTGGCAGCCATGCTAACAAATCATAGATGCAGTACATACAGAATGAATGCTGAGCTGGCAGTCATGCTAAAAAATCTTAGATGCAGTACATACAGAATGAATGCTGAGCTGGCAGTCATGTAAACAAATTATAGATGCAGCACATACAGAATGAATGCTGAGCTGGCAGCCATGCTAACAAATCATAGATGCAGCACATACAGAATGAATGCTAAGATGGTGGCCATGCTAACAAATCATAGGTTGATAGATTCATAGGTAAGTACCAGGCAATTTAATTAGTCTATAGACCATTTCAAACCTAACCAAAAAAAAAAAAATTCAAAACGTCCTTCTAGCCTCAAGGAGGGCAAGTCAAGATAGACCAGGAGAGAGTTTGAGGCTGCATATCCAGTTATCGAGGTTTACCGTGAAGGTGGCAAGGATGCTACTCTGCTTGGCATGTAGTGGAAGCTTGTTCCAGAGGTGAGGGATATGTTGGCATATGAACCTATCATGCCAATGTGTCTTATTTATCTGCTGGTGAAGGTATAGTTCCTTTCACCAAGTATTTGATGCACCATTACTTCTGTGAAGGAAAAAGAGATTAAATAGGGTTGGATCTTTCATGGCATGAAAGGCTAGACATAGATCTCCATGAAGAAGTGTGTAAGAGAGTGAGTATAGAGAAGGGCTGCCAGTCTCGCCTGATAACTAACATTTTTGAGGCCACTGATCTTTCTATTTGTGAATCTTTGAGGTCTCTCAAGTTGTATGATATATTTAGATAAATACATGCCAAAAGGTGCATCATATTCAAATATGGTTCTGATAAGATATGAATAAAAGGGAATTAAGCCATAATTTGTATCTAGTGGAAATGCCTTTGGAAATTAGATGGGCCAGATTAAAGGCTTTCTCAGCTACAGTGGAGACATGATGGATAAATGTTAAGGAATTATCAACAAGAGTAGCCAAATCCCTTACAACAGCATTTGATTGGTGGAGTGCATCTCCTATCTGGTAAGTGAAACTGTTTTGTTTACCATAATGAACCTTACTACATTTTTTACATTTAATTTGAGACGATTGTCCTTGCACCAATTATTAACATTGTCTAAACTGTGTTGGAGCAATTGTGAGAGAGCTGAAGATCAAATAACAATACCCAGTTTACAGTCATCTGCAAATTTAGTTAACCATACACCAGACATGCTTGGCTGAAGGTCTGTCAAATATATGTCATATAAGAGAGGGTGCAAAACTGAGCCCTGTGGTGCACCACTGGTAACTGTTTTGCTTTCAGAAGTGGCACCTGCTGCTCTAACCACATGGGTTCTGTCAAACAACCAGTTAACCACCCTTTGCACAGTATAAGGATATATATTCAGATTTACAAGTCTAACAATATTGCTTACATGGGGAATAGTGTCACAAAGGTCTTGGCCAGGTCTAGATATTCAGTGAGTGCCGAATTAAGAGCTGCTGCCCATGCTAACAAATACATGCATATGTGCTTATAAAATTAAATGGACTTGCCTTGGGAATATTTCTGAGGATATTTCACATAAGGTCCAATGTTTCTTCATTCAGATTTGGACAGCAGATAGAGTCCTACACTGTCTACTTTGGAAATCTATGCCATTATTAGATGAGCAATGCTCAAAGCAACACTGAGGCACAGTTTGTAATACGGCAGAGACAGGCAAACAATAGTCTGCTAAGTAATTATTTATAAAAAGATTAAGGTACACATGTAGGCAGTCTCTTTATAAGTAACACCTCCACTGAGTAAACTGGAAGTAAGACAATAAAAATGTCAGGCCAGCACTGTGCAAGAAAAGTGAATTCACTGCATGAGCTCTGAGCCCAGCACATAATCTTTTCTTCTTTTTTCTAAGAAAATTAAAAAAAAAATGTATGTGGTAGATACAAAGTTCACAGCTTCTCTGTTAAATCTGGTTCCAATAGAGCTATATTCTACATTGGACAAGTAAAAAATATTTTGGGGATGAGACTAGGGATAGTAAGGCAAAGCAAACCTGTATCATTGTCCCTTGTTAGCTATGCACTGACCTACATATAATGCATGGGGAAGAGACATTAGATGTGTGTGGCCATGCACAACTCACAGGTGGTAGCAGATTTGCTTTCATTTCTGGACATATTTTAGTCCAGTTTCTTTAATATTTATAACCTCAGAGCAAATATGCAGAGTAATGCATGCTGAGGTGCATTGTATTTCTTGAAAGAAATGAAAATATTTTGGGCTTGGAAAAGTCCTTGTATTTGATATGTTGCTCAAGGTGATAAGGAGGTTCCCTTAATTTAATAGACTACTGGGTTTCATCATTAGGAGGATAGATTCAAAGGATTGTGAGGTGATGCCATTTTATAGGGCTTTTGTGATGCTGCATTTATTTATTTTTATCCCATTTAACCTATAATGTTGTGCTCCCTTTGCCATGGCAGTCCTGCGGGTCATCTCTGACTGCATCTGTCTGTAGCAACTCCATTCACTCTTGCCAGGAATGAGAGCTGGCAACAGTGAAGACTGTTGTTTATGTGGTAGTTGGTGAGCTAATTTATGCTTATATTCCCCTACTGTATTGATAGTGTACCTGGGGATTTAGGCAGTAGGTTCATCATAAGGCTGGGCCTCATGTTTATGTCGGACATATTTTAAATCTATGTTTCTCTAGTGAGATCTCACATCCTCATGTCTCCTATCCTCAGGTGGAGGGACTAATAGCAGAAGCAAAGGGGACTCCTGGAAAAGGTGAGCTATGAAAAAAGGTACTCCCTCCTTCCCTCCTTGATCCACTGTTGTTAAGCTACTTTAAAAAAAAAAAAAACTTGGGTTGCTATAAGTAGATGACTTACTTTCATACCTCTCAACCTGGAAACATCAGAAATCTGGACAAAGGCCCATGACAAATAGGTATAAATCTGAATGTTGATTAACATGCGATTAGCATACATAATTATGTAAACCCACCCACTCCGATGGAATTGTGGGATACCAACTTTCAAATGCAAACTAAAGAACAGATAACCAAAATATGGCCCCAGATCCTGTAGTAAATGGTAACCATTTTTTTATGTGTAGCTATGATGTTCACTGGGAAGGGAGAAGATGATGAACCTTAGGATTTTGTTTTTGGTGACTTGTAGTATGTGGGTTTTGTGGTAAAAGTAGGGCATTTAATGATAGGCAATATTCTAATCTTAGCAAAAGAATATTCTAGTTTGCTAGGACCTCCAAAAGTTATTCTCCATGGCCTACTGATCAGTGGCATAGCAAGAGTTTGTGCCGCCTGGAGCTGTCTTTGAGTTTGCTAACCTTCCACCCTCACAAAATCATGGTTGAATGGGCCTACACAGCCCCCCCCCCCGCAGCCATTCCATTGTCCCATTACTTGGATATTTTACCCCATTTACCATAAACACTGTAACGTGCATACTGCTCTACTTCTACAATGATTATTTGGATTTCATTTAAAACTTTATAGGTTCATAGGTTGGTACTAGGCTATCGGCCCTTGGGCCTATACAAAGAGGTGCTCTGCTTGACATGTATGGACAGTCTATTCCAGAGTCTGGGGAGTCTCTGGGTCAGGAACCTATCCCTCCAGCATGTTTTGTTTATTGTGATGACAATGTTTAGATCCCTGGAGCATGTGGCTCTGAGGGATTGGGATTTCTTTAAGTGTAGCATGTCCAACAGCTCTGGGTTTGACATGGCCTTGTACGTTAAGCAGAGATCGCCTCTGAGTAGGTGATATGTGACAAGAGTATAGCTGGAGTTTTTTAAGGCGGTCAGCATAGGGCATCTGCCTTAGGCCTGTGATTCTTTTAGTGAGGTATTTCTGCGGCCTTTCCAGTTTTTGCAGGTGTCTTGAGAGGTACATACCAAATGGGGCGTTGTATTCTATAATGGGTCTAATGAGGGATGAGTACAGTGGGACAATGACCTCCTTTTTTTCTGGATGAAAAGCCCTTAGTGATGATGTGTGCCATATAGAATGATTTCCTGACTGTTGTTATTTTACATTTTATAGCACAAACACTAATAGACATCTGATAAACAAAGGAATACAGTCTCACAATGAAAATAGACTTAGCATTAAAACTTCTCTGCCCTTGAAACTCACATTCATTGAAACAGCATTGAAACTCACATTCAAAGAAAATGCATCTGGCCAGTGGTGGATAAAGATTACCTTTGGGCTATTTTCAAATCATAGGCCCCTTGCATACAAAACATATATGTGTTCTTTGATACACCTTCCTGATTGTATTAAATTATATTCCTTGTATAACACAGCACACTTGTTGGAGCATGTTTTAAATGTATTCTTTTGAACATTTTTCCAGTAAGCAATGAAACGAAATGCATGAACCAATAATGACAAAACTGCCCAATTCAGAACATTTCCATCATAAAAGTCTACTCAAACTTCTACAATCCACCGGTATCAGTAAATATGTACAATCTCTGCAGAAGTAAAAGATATCTAAATAATTCCACATTAAAGAGATCTCTAACTAATGAAGAGGTTGCTGCTAGCAAACAACTTTATATTTCATTGTTTCATCTACAAATAATGTGCCTGTTGCCCTTGAGGAATAAATTGCCCATGTTACATTAAAAAATGATAAGCTAGTAATATTGCAATAGGGGATGGATGGCAAGCTGATAGGTTCATAGTTACTAGGTATTCTTGCCAAAGAGGACATTCTCAGGACTGCAGCATCTACCCACTTTAAAAGTACAACACAGTACATTATCAGCAGTCCATCTACATACTGTGGGAGTAGAAACCACAGCCTTCTGCATCAAAAGTGAGCATTCTACCTGTTGTGCTACTAACAACACAAGTAGACTTGGCATAAGCAGCACTAAACTTCTCTCTCCCTGAAGAACTATACAACACAAGAAATCTGGAACAATCTAAAATTTATTGGGGGTGGACAAAGGCCCAAAACCAGGGACACATTTTAAACATTGCTTGTGTAATCATAGAAAAGTTGCTAGAATAAAATGTTTTGTGTTACCATGCGTTTCCTGAAAGACAGCAAGACTGAAACTTAAATGGCTATCATTATTTAGTAAAATCAGTTCTCACTGATTTGCCAGAGAACCATACATTTTAAGAGGAACAGACCAAATATATGAGCAAAACATTCCAGACATTCTGTAAAACTTTGGACAATTGAGAACTATGGACTTAACTACTTGAATCACAAGTGGTGGTGATATGGGTAGAGAATTTAGGCTCTTGCTCCTTGTACCTAAGGTACAGGGTTTCAGTCTGAGTAACCCTAACCACCAGTTATACCTAACTGCAGCATTTTACACACACACCAGCTTAACAATTAACTAAGTACTACAGAATAAGAAAAGTAAAAGTAATCAATCAGTTTCTCTCACACATAAGACAATTAAAATGCAGCAACAATACACTTGAGGACACATTTTTTTGCCTTACCTGGAGGAACCAGGGGAAGAAAGGTTTGCTGTGCACTGCCTGAATAAACACGTGGACCAGTCCGTTAAATTAAATTAAGTAATAACAAAGGCTGTCTGTCTGCCTTGGAAGCTAACATCATTGTGCATGCCTGGCATGTTATGACGTTAAGGACAAATTTGTCCCAAAAAAAATTAAAAAAAAAAAAAAAAACAGGAAATCTGGAAATTAAAGGGGCCACTCGGGAATTCAGGGCACCTCAGTATTTTGCCCTCAAAGCCTGTATTTACTGAAGAATTTGGTACGGTTGAGAGGTATGCCTGCTTTACTGCTGTTGGACTGGCTTTTGAAGCTGCATTTAAAATATTGTGTGCAATGTGGCAATTGATATACAGTGCCAGAAATTCACTAGGGGGAGGGATTACAGAGACAAGTGATAGCGATGTATTTATGACAAATGATTTTATATTTTTTTTCTTCTCAATGGAAGAAAGAAGGATTAAACAAAATATGATATGGAACATATGATAAATGTGAGTGAGGAGTGAATACATTTCAGTTTAGCTGGAAGGATGGCAGTATGCAAGGTCATGATTATTTCATTGCAGGGATTGTTAGAGGTATATTATGAGAACATATTTTTAATTGAAAGAATGGTGGGTCCTTGAACTATGTTAGATGTAAATGTGATCAGTGAAACGTAAGGAGTTTAGTTTAAGGAAGAGTAGACAGTTGTAGGTGCAACATATGAAATAGGATTAAGGAGAAGCAGCTCTCCCGAAGGCCAGCTAACTCTTGTTGAACTGCCATGCTGTATATTGTAATCTTTAACAAGAAACTGCTAGTTATTCATGAGACAGGAAATGCGAAAGACTAGATAGGGCAAATAGATTTTATTTATATTTGGTAATGGGAAGAGTTAGCTGGACTTTTCAAGCCACTTTTAAAGTGCAGCCCGGAAAAAAATATACACAATAGAGAATGTAATGCAAAAGTGCTAAGAAAGAATCAATGCTTTGCTTGTTACTAGAAGAAAGAGGGTTTTTAAAATGTTGTTAGAGGCATATGCAGCAGAGGTATATTCAATAAAGATGCAGTTTAATAAATAGCTGAAGGCAAAACTCTATCCGCCTGTCAACACTCTCTCTTTGTAGTGACTTGGTGTCCCTTAAGAGTGATGCTATGGCACAATTATCCACAGTCTTTGAGTGTTTTATTACTGTTCTACAACTGCATATTTATAATAATAATAATAATAATAATATTAGCACTTTTTTCTCATGGGTAGTCTAGACACAGTAACCCAATTGTATAATACAGTAAGGAAACTGTCTACGATTTATTAGTCATCTCGTAAATCTTCACAGACCTTTTCAGTTTTCCTTCTTTTCCTTTCATGTCTCAAAAATCAGTAGTTTCAGTAATTTATTTATTTTGCTAGCACCAAAAGTGATGAGAAAATCGATCTATGTCATTGAGACGTAGCTTGCAGTATATAATTAAAAGTCCAAAAGAGACTTCTTTATTATTGTCCCCTTAACTCTCAGAAAAGAAACTTGCAGCTGCTGAGGCAAGATAACTATTACAACAGCAGGTTTACACTGAAAAAGATAGTTAAAACATTTATTATGCAATTTATGCTATCACCTATCTTCCTGTTAGCATTCCTAGATTTAAAACTTGGAGAAATATGACTGGTAGTAGTCATCCTACAGAAAGTGAGTATATGAGTGCAGTCTTTTTTATTACAACCCAGTTTCTGCGTTAAGCCAACCAGCTGTAATTCTGGCAGGTTCAGGTCATAGCTAGTTTCCATCTTTCTTGGGACCATAAGATTAATGTCATATGTTTAACATGGCTTCAGGAACATCCCGTATTTCTGTATATTTCAGACTTTGTGTTAGCTGGTACATCCGTGGTGCAATTTAAGACTTGATTAATACATTTGTCTCTCTAGATCATCACTTTTAATATATGAAAAACTTATGTTATAGGCTTTTATATAGAGTGGATATAAAAAGTGTACACACCACTGTTAAAATGCAAGGTTTTTGTGATATAAAAAATGAGACCACAATAAATCATTTCAAAACTTTTCCCACCTTTAATGTGACCTATCACCTGTACAATTCAATTGAAAAACAAACAATCTGGGGAAAAAATATAAAAAATAAAAACCGTACAATAAGCTGGTTGTATAAGTGTGCACACCCTTAAACTAATAATTTGTTGAAGCACCTTTTGATTTAATTACAGCATTCAGTCTTCTTGGGTACACACCTGCCATCAATTAAAGAGACTCTGATTAATCCCAAATAAAGTTCAGCTGTCCTAGTAGGATTTTCCGGACATTTACTCAGTTGCCTGCTACAGGAAAAGCCATGGTTCGCAGAGAGCTTACAAAGCATCAAAGGGATCTCATTGTTGAAAGGTATCAGTCAGGAGAAGGGTACAAAAACCTGGCAATTTAACATGGGTGTGTATACTTTTTATATCCACTGTATATCGATATCTCTGTCTATCTATCTATCTATCTATCTATCTATCTATCTATCTATCTATCTATCTATCTATCCTATTTCAGTTGTTTGTTATCCTATTTTTATTTATCTATTTAACAGTTTGGTAACAGGACTGGTCAACAGACCCTTTTCAGCCATGACCATAGCCATAAAGCAAACAGAGTGAATTATTTGCAGATGAAGGCTTACAGAATTAACACACAGAACATATTCACAAAGATATTTACAACATTTTTACAGCATTTATAGTAACAATTTGAACCACAATCAATTACTTTGAAGTATGCAACATCGTTTGGGGGGGGGGGGTCACACTAGGCTCATTGCTTAGACCTTTAAAGTTCTCAGCATTGTGTGTAATGTAACTATCCAGAGAAGAATTATCCAGTATGCTGATGGAGTTGTACTGCTGTAGTCACTGTGCTGTTATTGAAACTCAGCACTGGATGACTTTTTGCAGAATTTGAGCTGTAGCTGACTGCCAGAAATCTGTTTCTCAGCCCAGCATGAAAAAGGCCATTCAGTTTTGAAAGAGATCTTTTGACACACATAAATCCATTCTAGTCTACATCCTGTAGGCATTTGACAGTCACACTGCATTTTTCAGATAGTT
This sequence comes from Protopterus annectens, assembly GCF_019279795.1. NCBI lineage: Eukaryota > Metazoa > Chordata > Ceratodontiformes > Protopteridae > Protopterus > Protopterus annectens. Next base: position 53,387,996 of record NC_056733.1, read on the forward strand.
AAACTAGGAATGTGTCTTAAATGATCACGTTAACCATGCTGTCTCAAGAAGGCATCAGAGAGTGAGATTTGGGTGGGGAGGGGGTGAGTTCACTGAAATTACAGAACACTAGCCCCAGGATTCATTAAGCTGATATTTGCATGTAGGAACAGTGTAGCCATTCCTGCACAGAATATGGCCGCCGAGCGATCCAGCAAACAGCTGATCTGACGTGCACAAGCATGCCTATACTCTTCCTGCATGGATATGACTGCAGAATGCTAATTACCTCATTTGCTGATGAAAACCATGAAAATTAGGTGAATTAGCGATTCACCAAGTAGCCAGGTATCCTTGCAAGAACAGTGTTGTTTGCAGAAATATATTCGGTTACTAACCAAATACATTTCTGCAAACAACAAAATGGAGGCATGACAGCTCTCAAAAAAGCATGTATTACAGTGGTTAGGCATGCCAATGGCCAAATATATAGCCATTGGCCTGGAAAACTGTTTCTTTTTTATAAAAATCAAACTTCTTTTTTTTGGGGTCCGATCTCAGCCATTTAAGCACAGGGCAGCGGCTCATATATGGGATCAAGCAGAAAATATAAAAAAAGGTGAAAACTTAATTTTAAGGGAAATCTACATTTTGCCATTATAGTCTGTGGCATGCAGAATGAAAACAATACCAAGGAACAGTGGTTGTCAAGGGAAAGGCTGTGTGTAAGTGCAGTAACTATGGACTAAGGCAGTGGGGTATGCAAATGAGGGGAAATTTACTAAATCACAAAAATCTTTTAAGTCCCAAACTGCACCTAACCGTGTAGGTGCTCTAGCATGATGGTGTAACTGGGAGGAGCAAAAGACATGAAAAAGGGGTGTGTAAGGCATGTTGTAAGCACATTGTAGCACTAAGGTGCAGAGATAAGCTTAGCTAAGCACAGCTAAGCAAGGGGGTGTGTCTGAGGCTGTATTGTCTTATTCCATGAACTGAAGAGTGTGTTCACGCCCAGGGGAGGGCCATTTCTTCCTGTTTACATAAGCTAAATGGGTTTGCGCAGTGTGCACCTGGTATAAAACAAACAAAAAAAACAGAAATACCAGGACTATTTACATTTGGGTGCTGGGTTTGCGCGGCGTGCCTCGGGGCTTAAAAGGGAAGGAAATGGGAAAGGGAAAAAGAAAAAAAGGAAAAAATAGCAGAATTAAAGCAATCAAGTACAAATAACATAACTGGCAGGTGGAATGCATCATAGTCAGCCAATCATACAGGCAGCATCTGCAGCACAACAGTATAAAGTATGGAAACACCTTACAGTCTATTTTTCCCACAAACTGCACCATTGGTGTACACATGTGGGGGAATTTTAACTGGAAAAATGTTAGGGGCTTCCATTGCTTTGATCCATCAGTATGTGCTAGAGGCTGAGGGTGGAGAGGAGGATAATGCTGACAACCGCCACAGAACAAGGAGGAGGAGAAGAAGAGTGTTCAGACCCATGGTTAACTATCAGGGTCTACATGATCTGGAGATAGCAGAGCACTAGAGGGCAGACAGAGACATTCTTCAGCAAATCATCAAGCTGTGCCAGCCTCAACTCAGACCTAGAACCAACAGAGAGGGAACCCATCCCAGTGGATACCAAAGTATGTGTAGCCTTAGGAATTCTAGCTACAGGTACTTTCCAAAGACCTACTGGGGACATCATGGGGATCTCACAAGCATCTGGACCCAGGGTACTCCACCAGTTCCTGGATGCCATGCTACCAAATGCCGGTGAGCACATTTACTTCCCCAATACCCGTGAGGAGAGGAACAGCAATATGCGTCTCTTCCACCATGTAGCAGAATACCCAGAGGTACTGGGTGCCATAGACTGCACGCACATCCACATCAAAGCACCACCCGGTGAACAGGGTAGGGGTTACATAAACTGCAAGGGTTTCCCCTCCATCAACTGCCAGGTTGTGTGCAATGCCCAGGCCATTATCATGAATGTGTGTGCTGGCAGCCCTGTAAGCTATCACGACTCCCACATCTGGCATTTGTCACAGCTGTACCGGGCATTTGCCAGTGGGGACATTTTGTATGGCTATCTGGTGAGGAATGCTGGCTATGCACTGGAGCCATGGATGATGACACCCATCAGAAATGCACACACACCCACTCAAGAATGCCATAATGAGACACACGCACAAACCAGGATCATTACTGAGCATGTGTTTGGGATGCTCAAGTCACGGTTCCGCTGCCTTGACATATCCGGTGGAGCCTTGCAGTACTGTCCAGTCACATGTTCATAGTATGTGCATGCTACACAATATGATCCCGTGGAAACAGCTGCAGCAGGAACAGCATGGAGAAGGGCCACACATCCCCCCCACCATTGACAAGGTCCACAGAGGCACAGAGGGACTCACAAGAGGAGGCCCCTGAGCCTGCTCCTGTAGGCAGACAGAGGCGTGCCCAGTATTAAAACTCCTAGCAAGCACTAATTAACCCTAGCTCTAAACCCCCCTATACTGTCCAGAAGGACAAGGCTCTCTATTTGTCCCCACCAACTAATCAGAAAAACAGCTTACTCTACCTTTTCAGGCATGTCCAAAGGGCAGTTTCCGGTGTACTCTCCAGTCCAACTGGTGAATCTGAGCATTTTGAGGCAATGTTACAACTGCCTCATGTACACAGACAACCCTCTCCTCCTACCACCAAACACTAATATATGCGAGAGATGCAGTTATACAGCCAAACTGGAGGCAAAGCTCTCTCAACCCAAGACTGGAACTGACAGTCAAGAGGAGAAGGGTAATACTTGCAACACACCACCAGTCTCACATAGACCTAATAAACCAACACTGGCAAATAACACACATGAATACATGAAAACATACTCGGAGGCTCTAAATAGAAATCTGCAAAAGCAACAGAGACCTCTAAGGCAGACATCCAAGCAACCTCCACACCCCATCACCAACCATGAAACACATACTTCTCATAATCAGTGTGCCATGCAATCACAGCCCTTAATTCAAAATAACATACCCAGCACACTAGTAATAGGTGACTCTATAGTCAGGCACACTGATGTCCCACTAACTAGGCTGGACAAGAAGAAGGTTACAGTTAGCTGCCTGTTGGGCACCAGGATCCGCCACATAGCACAAGCACTCAGGTCACTCCAGAACAAGTACAAATACGACTCTGTCATTGTCCATGTTGGTTTGAATGACCTCAGACATACCTCCCTGGACTACATGAAAAGAAACATGGAAGAGCTCTCTGATCATGTAGCCCAGGCCAGTATGACCCTGAACCTGAGTAACATCCTGCCCTCACCAAGAATGATGCCACAGTATAAAGAAAAAATGATCAATTTCAACAATTGGCTAAGTTTCTGGTATCATTCAAAGGGGATCCAGTATCTGTCTGCCTGGGATGACATGCTCGACAAGCCATGTTGCTTCGCAAGAGATGGCTTGCACCTGTCACCCTTAGGCTTTTGAATACTGGCCAAGGCTCTTGCCGCCCACATAGTGCCTTTTTTAGGCAAGGCTCAAAAGACAAACCCACCACCATAAATAGCACAAGTAACCAAAAACTGAGGGTAATGCTACTCAACGCCAGAAGTCTAAACCTCAAAATGCATGCACTCAAGGCACTCCTCAGTATGGAGAACATTGACATCTGTGCAGTAACAGAAACCTGGTTTAAGGCTCCTGAGAACACCCGAGCACTACTAGGCTCTAACTCATACCATACCTTTCAGCCACAGAACCAGGACCAAAACACAAAAGGCGGTGGTGTATCCATATTCATCAAGGATACCCACACCTCCAGGTTAGTGGCGCAGCACAATGCATCAGAGATCATCCATGTGCAACTAACAATGGGCAAAACTGCAATCCAAATTGTAGCTTGCTACAGATCACCCACCATGATCCAGGATCCCCATTCTACATTGCTGGAGACACTGGGAAATATGAAGGTCCTACCAAACACCCTAATACTGGGTGATTTCAATTACCCAAACATAAACTGGGAGAACTACTCAAGTACTAACTCCCTTGCCCAACGCTTCCTAGAATTTATAAACTCGAATGCCCTGGATCAACTGGTCAACACCCCCACCAGAGAGAACAACATATTGGATCTGGTCATCACCAACATGGGAGACCGGTGTTCCACACCAGAGGTCAGCCCCTCGCTGGTTAGATCAGACCATAGACTAATCACTCTGGATATCCACATTCCAACCTCACCCCCAATCAAGGAAACCACCGTGAAAAACATTTCAAAAGCAAACTTCACATTACTTAAGACTGAGGTGGAAAGGTTCACAGCCCCCATGCTAAAAAACAACGCTGTCCAAGCTGCTGAAATCTTTACAAAGGCACTCTATGAGCATCTGCAGGAGTGCCTGGATCGTGCTATCCCAAGTAAAACCAAGACTCACTCCTCCAAGAAAAGGAAACCAGTCTGGTGGACCCCTGCCATAAACAAGCTATACAACAGAAGGAGGAAACTAGTACAGAAAAGAGTAAAATCCCAAGAAGGAAAGACATCCCTGATCAGTATCAACAAGAAACTACGATCCCTCATTAAATCATCCAAGGCTAGTTTCTAAAGAAAAATTGCCAATTACTCCAAAGATAACCCCAAAGTATTCTTTAGCTATGTCAAGAACCTAAGTGGAAACTCTCAGATCTGCTCTGAGTTAGTGCAGAATGGCGCAAAATACACTGAACCAACTGATATTGCCAACATTCTGGCAGACAGGTTTAGTGCAAACTTCACCCCCCTCTTACCCCCTAAAGGGCCCATAACCATACCAGAAGAATGTAGGGCCCCGTCAATCACTGACACACAGGTTAAAACAGCCCTATCCAAAGCCAAAAACACAGCTTCAATGGGACCGGACGGTGTCCCAGGCTGTGTCTTACAAGAGCTCCAAAATGAACTAACCCCTCACCTAAACACACTGTTCAAACTCAGCCTCTCTACAGGCTATGTACCCACAGAGTGCCGCACAGCAACAGTTATCCCACTCCACAAAGGTGGAGCCACAACGGACCCCAGGAACTATCGCCCTATAAGCCTGACTAGCCTGGTCTGCAAGGCTATGGAGCACATCATCATGGAACTCATTAACAGAGACACTGGGAACCTCCAAACCTTGGACCTTACCCAGTTTGGCTTTGTTAAGGGCATATCATGCCTCCTAAACCTGGTGGGCTTTTTTGAGACAGTTAACAAGGCATTAGACGAGGGAAAGGAGGTTCACACAGCCTACCTAGACCTCACAAAGGCTTTTGACACCATTCCCCATTCTAGTATTATAGACAAGCTCACCAGCTTGAACATAAACCCCTACATCTTGAGATGGGTTGCCAACTGGCTCATGGATAGAACCCACATGGTGAGAGTTGCAGGCTGTATGTCCGACTCTAAATCAGTTACAAGTGGCATCCCCCAGGGCTCAGTCCTAGGACCCCTCCTGTTTGGTATATACTTCTCAAAGGTACAGGTAAGCATAGGAGGACTATGGCTGACCAAGTTCGCAGACAACTGCAAACTAGGGGTCCTAATTGATTCTCCGGCTGATACAGACACCCTCCAGAAGGGTCTCACTTAGACAAATACCTGGTGTCAAAATCATGGCCTCAAACTAAATGCCAAAAAAGTGCATAGTCATCCCCTTTGGAAAAAATAAAGTACCCGTGAACTACCACATAGGTGGTAGTTCCCTAAATACAGAAAATGTAATAAGGGATCTGGGGACCGAAGTAGATAGTAATCTCTCCTTTGATAATCATATTGCCAAGGTGGTTAGAAAATCCTTCTATGTGGCCCACCTAATCACAAAAGGGTTCGCATCTAGAACAAAAGAGGTTATTGTGCCTCTCTACTCATCACTCATTACACCCATGATAGAATACAACGACACATTTGGGATGTACCTTACAAGACACCTGCAACAGCTGGAAAGAACCACAAAAGTACCTCACCAAGGGGATTACTGGCCTCAAACAGATGCCTTATGCAGCCCGACTCAAGGAACTCCAGCTGTACTTGGTTGCATACCGATTACTCAGAGGTGATCTCTGCCTGACATACAAGGCCATGTCCAACCCAGAACTGATGGACATACTCTACCTAAAAAAAAACAAATCGCAGAGAGCCACACACTTTAGAGATATAAACCTCACCACAATGATAAATAGGACATGCTGGAGGGATAAATTCCTGTCCCAGAGACACTCCATGCTTTGGAACAGGATTCCAAAATACATCAGGCAGAGAAACCTAGACGGGTGGATGGGAAACAGAAAATTTACCCCGGGGATCACTGCAGTGGCTCTGCTGAACAGAGGCACAGGGAACTAATATAAGGGGGTGGCGAAAGCCAACACATTCTGACTAGGCTTATAAATGCCCTTGGGCAGATAGCCTAGTACTTACCTATGAACCTATGCTCTGGCCTTCGCAAAGAGGCAATTCATAGCACACACTGACACTGTAGGGATCCCAGGGACTGACACCTCTCTCTGATTTGCACACACAGTAAAATGGATAACACACACATCACATTACCTGTAACTTACTATGTATAGGCAGTGTACTGTGTGCATCCAACATAGGCGGCTCTCAAGCACCATCCTCACAACTGGCGCAGGCACAAGGTAAGTCAGTCTTCTTAACAATAAATGAATGGAGTGGTATGTTTTGCTAACATATTTATGGTAATGCTGCATGCATGCAAGGGAATGAGGTGGCCTCCTGGGATAGCAGCACACAACTAGCAGCTATGTGGGACACCGGGAAATGTCTGGCCAAAACTGGCCTCCACACACTATGCAGTAGTACCCAAGATGGCAAATCTCACTGCAGTATATGTGTGGGGACAACTAACTGAGCGGTCATAGGTCACAGGCATGGATGTCAGTGTGGGAGTCCCATACCCTCTCCTCACACCCACGCAGCAAGTCAGCTGTAGAACACCAGGGAGATATGTTTGGTAAAGGCACACAAATGGTGGCAATTTTGAATTACCCACCTACAGTCTCACACAGTAATAGCACAGCAGGACCCACAGTTGCAGTGAAGGATAAGAAGTCTGAAACTCAAATGTATGCCATTACAATCTGACCTGTGCCTTTGCTGATATGCCTCTAGTCCCCAAGACAGAGCACAATAGTATGGTAAATGTTACCAAAATGTAAAGCAAATATCAGCACAGTCTGTGCAAATGTATACAGCTGACAGTTGCCCCCCCCATATACCCACACAAATGCAGCAACATGTATGTTTGCAGGGAAATAGCAGCATAGCACACATTGGCAGGGCTGTACCAATACACATGAAAACATGTTGCCTGTCCACAATATGCAGGGATCAATGAGCTATGTATATGTGTGGTTAATACTGTCAGGATCTGGTTATTATGTTCTCCTGGCTGTTGTTTTGTAATGCCCTAGATACAGTGCTGTCTGTGACAGGGCCATGTGCAGATAACTGCAGTGCCAACTATTATGCATGTCAGTGACACCTACTGCTCCGCCACTGATATTCCTGGAAGTCACAGTGCTATGTGGAATATACTACACATATAATGGACTTCTTGAAGGCTGTGTAGCCGAGGAGCTAAGGCTTTTGTGAATATAGTGTTTTTGGGTACTGTTGCCAGTGGTTATTTTCAATAATAATTTTTTTATGTTTGCCTTTACATATAATGGACATGCCTGCACAGTAGAATGCACTCTGTACCCACACCCATAACCCCCAAACTCTGACAGCAAGATGTCTGGACAAGGGCAGAAATAAAAGTAGAACAAAGGCACAATGATAGGCATGTGTTGCAAATATCGCCCTTATATGCTGAGAAAGTTGGTAGGGTGAGAGGTTTGTAGTAGTGGGAATTGTCTGAAGGTTATGTAGTCTGAAACAGTAATGTCTGTCATTATTTTGTAACATCACTCTTCAATTATATGTAACTAACTTGCCATAAAAACACAAGTTTGTGTAGAAAGGATGAAACGAACCTCTAGCCAAACACCTGGACAACCAGACAAAAAATGTACAAGTGAGAGGTATGCCCACACAAGGATATGACATCTCAGGTTAGAAATAAACCACACAAGCAGGAGATCCCCAGCCTGTATATCACCAGGTTGCTGGACTATTTACACAGCCATGTCATTACTAAACTGGCTGTAGCCACACCTCAAAAATGGCCTTGTTGGGCAAGAATTTACATAGCTGCCCTCATAATATTGGTCTATGCATCGTGCAACTAGTATTTCTCTGGTAAAGCACTGTGATGATCTGAGGATGTCTGGCACTAGGTAATGACACAATACATTGCAGTTTCAGACTACAGATATATTAGAAAATGTCTGCTAAACAAAACAAGTACTCTGAGGAAAGTCCTGTGTACTCCTGGGAGGTATGACTGTAGCACACAAAACCCTGGACTGGAGTATACCTATCTCTGGAATGGAGTTCCACTCTAACTATAGAAGATCACACTGGCCATGCTCCTACACTTACAGAATCACAGGACATGTTGGAACCCACATCAGAATATATGACTGTATTGTGTATATATGTCTGTGCATACAGACAGCTATGTAGACCTCAACTGTTCACACACACACACACACACACACACACACACACACACACACACACACACACACACACACACACACACACCAGACAGGATTACCATCAGCTAGCTGTAGGTGGCCCATATGTGATACATAGGTTCATAGATTCATAGGTTGGTACTAGGCTATCGGCCCTAGGGCCTATACAAGCCTAGCCATAACAATTCCCTGGCTATTACTTCCCTGGTCCCCTGTCTAACAGGGTGATTGACATAATCCCCAGGGTGAATTTCCTATCTCCCGTCCAATCGTCAAGGTTCTTTTTGAAGAGAACCAAAGAGGCGCTCAGCTTGACATGTATGGTGAGTCTATTCCAGAGTATGGGGAGTCTCTGGGTCAGGAACCTATCCCTCTGGCATGTGTTGTTCATTGTGATGACCAGGTTTAGATCCCTGGAGCATGTGGCTCTGAGGGATTGGGATTTCTTTAAGTGTAGCATGTCCAACAGCTTGTCAACATGTCAGGTTGAGGAGACAAGATCGGCCCTTTACAAAACCAAACTGCGTGGGGTCCAGTGTTTGAAGGTTGCCAATGTCTTTGTTTATAAGTTCCATGATAATGCATTCCATGGCTTTGCAGATCAGGCTTGTCAGACTGATGGGACAGTTCCCAGGATCCAAGGTGGATCCCCCTTGTGGAGTGGGATAACTGTAGCTGTGCACCACTCATTGGGCACAAAGCCTGAGGTGAGGCTATGATTAAACATGACACTTAGGTGAGGTGCCACTTCATTTTGTAGCTCATGTAGTACACAGCCCAGGATGTCGTCTGGTCCTATGGATGCTGTATTCTTAACTTTGGAGAGTGCATTTTTTTACCTGTGTGGCAATGATTACCGGAATTTGGCAATCTTTTGGTATTGAGCTGGGCCCTTTAGGGGGTGAGAGGGGAGTGATATTGGCACTGAATCGATCTGCCAGGATATTGGCAATATCTTTGGGATCAGTATATTTAATGCCATTCTGTTGTAGCTCAGAACAGATCTGAGCATTGCCATTTAGATTCTTGACATAACTATAGAATGCCTTGTGGTTGTCCTTGGAATCTTTGGCAATTTTATTTTCATAACTAGCTTTGGAGGATTTTATGAGGGATCTCAGCTTCTTACTGAGGCTGGTATGGGAGTATTTTGCATCCTGGGATTTTCCCCTTTTCTGCAGCAGTTTCTTCCTTCTGTTGTATAGTTTGTTTGTGGCAATGGACCACCACATTGGCTTCTTTTTTTTTGGAGGAGAGCATCTTGGTTCTATTTAGAATGGCACGATTCATGCATGAGTGGATGTGCTCATACAGTGTCTTAGTGTAGGATTCAGCAGTCGAACTTTCAGTTCCTGTCTGCATGGGTGTCATGAAGTTTGCCACTTCTGACTTGAGTAGCATGAAGTTAGCTTTGGAGAAGTTTTTTATGGAGGTTTCCCTAATGGGTGGTGGGGGTGGGATGTGGACATCAAGGGTGATTAGCTTATGGTCCAACCTGACCAACGAGGGGATGACCACTGGTGTGGAGCATCGATCTCCATGTTGGTAATGACCAGGTCTAGGATATTTGAGCCCCTGGTGGGACTATGGATTAGTTGATCCAGGGCATTGGAATTTATGAATTCCAAGAACCGTTGGGCTAAAGTGTTGGTGCCCGAATAGTTTTCCCAATTAATGGCAGGGTAGTTGAAATCACCCAGTATTAGGGTGTTTGGTTGTATCTTAATATTTTCCAGTGTGTTTAGGAAGGTGTAGTGAGAATCTTGGGGCATGGTGGGGGATCTGTAGCAAGCTACAATTTGGATTGCAGTCTTACCTAGTATTAGTTGTACCTGTAGAATTTCAGATGCATTGTGCTGGGCAACTAGCCTGGAGGTGTGAATATCCCTGGTGAATATGGACATTCCTCCACCTTTCATGTTTTGGTCCTAGTTTGGTGGCCAAAAAGTGTGGTAAGGGTTGTAGCCTGGTATTGCAGGGGTGCACACTAGTTCCAGGAAATGCAGGAAACAGTTGTTTTTTTTTTTTTTTTTTTTTTTTTTTTAGTAGAAAGTGAAGAGGCAGAAGATAATGAGATAATTCAATATGCAGAAGTTAAAGGGGTGGGCCTTTGCTAGGTTCTCACTATTAACAGTAGAATGAGCTGATGTAATGTGACTGGGTGGGAGTGTCCAGTATCGACTTAATACCAGAGGCCAGCAACTCAAAGCCATCAAGTCAAAAAGACCAAAACAAGAACTGGGAGGGTGGGTAGGGAAAAACAGTTATACAGATTACAGAGATATTAAATCAAAATGCAGACAAAAATGAGAAAAAACTCTTATCTTTTCTCAATATCACAGCTGGCAGTGGGTCAGTCTTTCTGCAGCAGCCTGAGCAACAGGTATATCTGATTTAAAACACAGAACAGAAACCAAACCAATTATCCAAACAATACAGATGCAGGAATACTTTGGCTGGACAAAACCAGTTCTGTAAACTTACTGCCATTAAAAAAACAGACAAGGCCTCCAGACAAAGGATTTCACTACAACTGAGGTCAACACTAAGAGATATACAGCTATATCACACAACAAGAAGAATAAATACGGTTATACAGATTACAGAGATATTAAATCAAAATGCAGGCAAAAAAATTAGAATAAACTCTTATCTTTTCTCAATATCACAGCTGGCAGTAGGTCAGTCTTTCTGCAGCAGCCTGAGCAACTTGTATATCTGATTTAAAACACAGGACAGAAACCAAACCAATTATCCAAACAATACAGATGCAGGAATACTTTGGATGGACAAAACCAGTTCTGTAAACTTACTGCCACTAAGAAAACAGACAAGGCCTCCAGACAAGGGATTTCACTGCAACTGAGGTCAACACTAAGAGATATACAGCTATATCACACAACAAGAATAATAAATATGGTTATACAGATTGCAGAGATATTAAATCAAAATGCAGACAAAAAATGAGAATAGACTCTTATCTTTTTCTTAGTATCACAGCTGGCAGTAGGTCAGTCTTTCTGCAGCAGCCTGAGCAACAAGGACATCTGCATCTGTTGCATGGGATACACACACGTATATGTGGGCAACAGATAACAATATATGTCAAGCATACACACACCTAGGTGTGGGGAACTGAGATACAAACACTGATGGAGAGAGAGAGAGACACAAGGGGACATAGAGTGAGTCACACACACGGATACTGGACAGTGGCATATCAGTTGTAAACAGTTGCACATGCCAGCATAAAAGGTGAGGCCCATTGTGTAACAGTACTGAGGTTGGGTTTATAATATCACATCATCTGCATGTGTGTGTGTGTGTGTGTGTGTGTGTGTGTGTGTGTGTGTGTGTGTGTGTGTGTGTCTGTAGGTCTAAGTATTAGGAGACTCTTCCCACTCAGTACACTTCACATTGCCCTACCTCACAAGGTCTGCTGCTGTCATTCACCTTAGAAGTACCATTGGACACTGATCACCCCTATAAGCTTTGTAGCGTGTGCGATAACTGTGTAACACTGTAGTACAAATAACTAGATAAGTAGGGGTTATAATCTCAATACTGGCAACTGTGTGTTTGTGTGTGTGAGAGTGAGGGAGTGTGTGTTTGTTTGTAGGTGAAACAGTTTTAGGCCATTCCCACCCACAACACTTCCCAGTGCCCCACTTTATCAGTCCTGCTGATGTCATTCCCCTTATCGGCACCTTTGGCTAGTTGTCTGCCCAGTAAGCTCCATAGCACATGTGATAACTGTGTAACACTATACTACAAATCACTAGATAGACAGGGGTTCTAATCTCATATCTGGCAAATGAGTGTGTGTCTATGTTTGTAATTTGAAGTATTTTGATAAGTCTCCCACCCACTGCCCTACTTTATCACTCTTGCTGATGTAATTTCCCTTATCAGCCCCTTTGGCCAGTTGTCAGCCCAGTAAGCTCTGTAGCATGTGCAATAACTGTGTAACATTATAGTACAAATAACTAGATAGGCAGGGGTTCTACTCTCAGATCTGGCAAATTTATTTGGATGTATAAGTGTGTATGTGTAAGTGTGTATGTTTGTAGGAAGAAGTATTTTGATAAGTTTTCCACCCACTGGCCTACTTTAGCAGTCATGCTGATGTCACTCCCCTTATAGGTTCATAGGTGCATACTAGACTAATGGCCCTGTAGCCTTTACAAGCCTAGCCCATAGATGTGCCCTGCCATTGTGCCATCCAACGTTAGTTCCCAGTACCTTTATCAAGTAGAGCCACTGGAGTGATCCCTGGGGAAAACTTTCTATTACCCATCCACTCCTCAAGATTTCTCTGGAACAGTATCAGTTAGATGTTTGCTTGACATGTATGGGAAGTCTATTTCAGGGCATATGCAATCTCTGGGTGAGGAATCAGTCCAACCAGCATGTTGTGTTGATAAGCATTTCTAAAAGAGCTGGGTCAGACATGGCTTTGCAAGTCAAGCAGAGATAACCTCTAAGTAGGTGATATGAGACAGAGAATAACTGGAGTCTTTTAAGTCTGTCTGTGTAGGACATGTGTTTAATGCCTATGAACCTCTTTGTGAGGTATGTCTGTGGCCTCCCCAGATATTGCAGGTGTCTACTGAGGTGCATGCCAAATGGGCCAGTATACTTGATGATTGGTCTAATGAGGGAAGAGTACACAGAGAAGATGACCTCTTTCTTCCTGGGTGCAAAACCCTTGGTAATGAGATGTGCCACATAGAAGGATTTCCTGAACACAGTGGCAATGTGGTGTTTAAAGGAGAGGTCACTGTCAACCTGTGTCTCCAGATCTTGTATAATGCCTACAGTGTTCATTTGGCTCCCATCAATGTGGTACTTACTGGGAACTGAGTTTTTACCAAAGGGGCTGATGATGCATTTTGTGGTGTTAAGCTTCAGGCCATGGTTTCCACATAAGTCAGTGGTCTCAGTGAGGCCTTTCTGCAGGATGTCTGCATCACTTATGGAGTTAATGACAGCTCCCAGCTTGCAGTTGTCTGTGAACTTGGTTAGCCAGAGTTCCTTTGTGTTGGCCTGGACACCTGAGAAGTAGATGCTGAACAGGAGAATATCCAGGACTGATCCCTGTGGGACTCCACTTGTAACTGATTGGCAGTCTGACTTGGAACTCACTACTTTCACACTGTGTGTTCTAGCTCTGGGCAAATTTGCAACCCCCCAGTGATATAGGGGTTGATACCTAGTTTGGTGGGTTCATCAATAATTCCTGACTGAGGAATGGTATCAAAAGCCTTGGCCAGATTGATGTAGGCTGTATGCAATGCCTTACCATCATACACAGACCTAGTGACTGACTCAAAGAAGTCAACCAGGTTGAGCAGACATGATCTCCCTTTCACAAAGCCAAACTTTGTGGGGTCCAGATTTAGGAGATTACCTATATCTTTGTCAGTCAGGTCCCCGATGATGCACTCCATAGCTGTACATATCAGACTTGTCAGGTAATGGGCTGATAATTCCCAGGGTCTGTAGTCACTACCCCTTTATGGAGAGGGATGACTGTGGCAGTGCACCATTTGGGAGGGACAAAGTCTGAGGTGAGGCTGTGACTAAACAGGGCACACTGATGTGGTGCCAGGTATCTTTGTACTTCATGTAGAACACAGCCAGAGATATTTTTAGGTCCTATGGAAGCTGTATTGTTGCCTGTGGACAATGCAGGTTTAACCTGGGCTGCAGTAATCCTAGGTGTCTGGCCTTCTTCTGGCATTCTGATTGTTCCCTTGGGGAGGAGAAAGGGATAAAGCTGGCACTGAATGTGTTGGCAAGAATGTTGGCAGTATCTGACGGCTCAGTATAGGAGGTAGCATTGTGCAGTAACTCAAAGCACTTCTGGGTATTGCCGTGGAGGTTCTTATAGGTTCATAGGTAGGTACTAGGCTATTGGCCCAAAGGCCTATGCAAGCCTAGCCAACAAGGTTCCCTGGCTTACGCCACCCAAGAAAGTTAGTTTCCTGTGCCACTGACGAGCAGAGACACAGAAGTGATCCCCGGGGTGTATTTCCTATTTCCCATCCACTCATCAAGATTTTTCTTGAAGAGTGCTAATGAATAACTTTGCTTGACAGAGATGGGTAGCCTGTTCCAGAGTATGGGAAGTCTCTGGGATAGGAATCTATCCCTCCAGCATGTCCTGTTTATTGTGGTGACAAGGTTTAGGTCTCTAGAGCGTGTAGCTCGGAGGGATTGGGATTTCTTTAGGTGTAGCATGTCAAACAGCTCTGGGTATTACATAGCTTTATATGTTAGGCAGAGATCACCTCTGAGTAGGCAATATGCTATGGAGTAAAGCTGGAGTTTTTTGAGGCGGTCAGTGTAGGGCATTTGTTTGAGTCCAGTAATCCTCTTTGTGAGGTACTTCTGTGGCCTTTCCAGCTGCTGCAGATGTCTTGTGAGGTACATTCCAAAAGGGGCGTTGTACTCTATAATGGGTCTAATGAGTGATGAGTAGAGGGTAATGATGACCTCTTTTTTCCTGGACGAGAACCCTTTTATGATGAGGTGTGCCACGTAGAAGGACTTCCTGACTACTGTGGCGATGTGACTATCAAAGGAGAGACTACTGTCCACCTGGGTCCCAAGGTCTCTTATCACACATTCAGTGTTAAGTAGATTGCTGCCTATGTGGTAGTTCATGGGTACAGAGTTTTTACCAAAGGGGATGACACTGCACTTTTTGGCATTGAGCTTGAGGCCATGGCTCTGACACCAGGCATCTGTCTCAGAGAGGCCCTTCTGTAGGATGTTTACATCATTTGGGGACTTGACTATGGCTCCTAGTTTGCAGTCATCTGCGAACTTCGTTAGCCAGAGGCCTTCTGTGTTAGCCTGTACTTCAGAGAAGTAGATACCAAACAGGACCAGTCCCAGGATGGAACCCTGTGGTATTCCACTTGTCACTGGTTTGAGGTCAGATTTGGAGTCTGCAACTTTTACAGTGTGGGTTCTGTCAGTGAGCCAGTTGGCAACCCATCTTGTGACGTAGGGATTTATGCCTAGTTTATTGAGTTTAGCTATAATTCCAGAATGGGGGATGGTGTCGAAAGCCCTGGCGAGGTCAAGATAGGCTGTGTGAACCACTTTACCCTCATCTACGGCTTTGGTGACTGCCTCAAAGAAGTTGATCAGGTTCAGGAGGCATGATCTGCCTTTCACAAACCCAAACTGGGTGGGATCCAGAGTTTGGAGGTTACCAATGTCTTTGTTTATGAGTTCCATGATGATACGTTCCATGGCTTTGCAGACCAGGCTCGTCAGGCTAATATGTCTATAGTTCCCGGGATCAGTGGTGGCTCCCCCTTTGTGGAGTGGGATAACTGTTGCTGTGTGCCATTCAGTGGGCACAAAGCCTGATGCAAGGCTATTATTGAACATGGTGCTTAAGTGGGGAGCCAGTTCATTCTGAAGTTCGTGTAAAACGCAGCCTGGGGTGTTGTCCGGTCCCATGGATGCTGTGTTTTTGGCTTTAGAGAGTGCAGCTTTTACCTGCGTAGTTGATTTAGCTAACAAAGGCTTCATGAATGATGTCAGTGTCTGCTGCAATTCTGCCATCATAGCTGGCTTTAGATGATTTCATGAGGGATCTCAGGTTGTTGTTGAGGCTAATAAGGGAGTTTTACCACTCTTGGGACTCCACATTTTTCTGCAACAGTTTCTTCCTCCTGTTGTACAGGTTATTAATGGCAAGTGACCACCAGATTGGTCTCTAGTGTTTGGAGGAAAATGTCATGGTTCTGTTGGGTATACCTAGTTCCATGCATTTATGTACATTTGTACAGTTCATTTGTGTATGATTCTGCAGTCATGCAGGTATTTTCTACTGGCATGGGTGCTGTGAATTTAGCCATCTCTGTTTTTAGGAGTCCAAAGTCAGCTTTGAAGACATTTTTGAAGATGGTTACCTTTGTGGGGGGTGTGGGTGAGATGTGGATTTCCATGGTGATTACTTTATGGTTGGATCACCAGGCAGGGATTGACTACTGTTGTCAAGCAACGGTCCCATATGTTAGTAATCAACACAGGTCAAGGATGTTGCTTGCTCTACTGGGTGTCAGAATAAGCTGGTCCTGGGCATTGAAACGGATGAATTCCAGGAAACATTGGACCAGTGTATTGGTGCTTGAGTATCTTTCCCAGTTGATGTAGGGGTAGCTGGCATCTCCTAGTATGCGAGTGTTGGATTGGACAATAGATTCCAGGGTGTTGAGGAATGTGGATTGGGAGTCTAGAGACATGGATGGGGACTTATAGCAGGCTATGATCTGGATTGCACTATTACCCAATGTCAGTTATACCTGAAGTATGTCTGATGCATTATGCTGGGATACTAGTCTGAAGGTGTGCATATCCTTTATGAATATGGAGACACCACCACGTTTGGAGCTGTGGTCCATGTTTTGGGGCTGACAGGTGTAGAATGAGTTATAGCCTGGTAGTGCGGGGTGCTGTTTCCTGCTGCAAAGCAGGTCTTCTTTACAGCACAAATGTCAATGTTCTCCATTTTGAGGAGTGCTACGAGTTACTGCATCTTGAGATTTAGAGTCTAGCATTAAGCAGCATGACCCTCAGATTGCACCTATGTATAGCTGTTATGGTGGTAATATGATTTGGAACACCACCTAAAAAGGCACTATAGGGGTGGCAAGACACTTAGCCAGTACCTGGAAACCCAGGGGTGACAGAGGCAGGCCATCTGTGGTAAGCCATTGCAGTTTATCAATCATGTCATCCCAAGCAGATAGATACTGGATTCCCTGAGAATGACACCAAACACTTAAGCCAATTGTTGAAGTCAATCATTTGTTGTTTGTACTGTGGTATAATTCTGGGTGGCAGTAGTATACTGCTCAGGGCTACTGTCATACCTACCTGGCCCACATAATCTGAGAGCTCCACTATGTCTCTTTTCATGTAGTCCAGGGTGGTGCATCTTAAGGTCATTCACACAAACATGGACAATGACAGAGTGATACTTGTAGTTATTGTGGAGTGACCTGACTGGGTGTGTTATGTGTTGGGTTCTGACACCTGATAGACAGCTGACTGTTACCTTCTCCATGTTCAACCTAGTGAGTGGGACATCTGTGTGCCTCACTATTGAGTCACCTATGATTACTGTATTGGGCAAGGTGGTTAGCCTTAGGGGCTTAGGTTGAGGGGCACATTGTGTAGGTGAGATATGTGTCCTGCGGTTTGTGCTGTGTTGTGATGGTTGAGTGGGTGTCTTTCTTGGTGGTCTGTGCTGTTTGGGTAAATGTCTATTGAGTGCCTCTGTGAAGGTGGTTACGTGTTTTTTGTTTGTATGTCCGAGCTGTGATAGTGAGTGTCCTAGAAGGGTATGTGTTCCATGTGGTGTGGTACAGGTGTTGACCCTTCTCCTCCTGACCAGCTAGTCCAGTCTTCACTGGAGAGTGCATATCTTCCAATTTGGTGATATAGGGGTATCTCTCATAAGTCTGAGTGTTGGCAGTTTAGAGGAGAAGGTTATCTGTGTACATGAAGCAATTGCGACAGTGCTTCAGAATGCCCAAGTGCACCAGGTTAATGGGCAAAAGCACTGAGAACTGCACTTTAATCATGCCAGGAGGGGTGGTCATAACTACTAAGTACTGGAGCTAATTCCATGAGTAACGACTACTGCTGATGGCTCTCAGGTGTGCTAGAATAATAGATACAAAAACCTGATGAAGGGCAAAGCTGTTAGGCTATTTGAAGTGCAAGAGAGAAAGAACTAGCAAGATCTAAGGGAAACACTGAAGGCAGACTTTCTGGCACCTGTAATAATTTACCTCAGCTGTGCAGTTATCAGCACCTTTGGCCAGTTGTCAGTCTAGTATGCTCTGTAGCACGTGCGGTAACTGTGTAACACTGTAGTACATGTAACTAGATAGGTATGGGTTCTAATCTCAATACTGGCAAGTAAGTGTGTGTGTGTGTGTGTCTATCATATACTGTGTGGGTTATACCATTTTGAGTTGTGTACCACCCTGTAAACTTCCCATCTCCCTAGTTTACTAGACCTGCTGATGTAATTCACCTTAGAAGTACCTTGGGACTAGTTGGAATCATGTAAGCTTGGTGGCGTGTCTGATACCTGTTTAGCACTACAGTAGAAATAACTAGATAGGTAGGGGTTCTAATCTCAATACTGGCAACTGTTTGTGTGTGTGTGTGTGTGTGTGTGTGTGTGTGTGTGTGTGTGTGTGTGTGTGTTTGTGTGAGAATCATATACTGTGTGCGTTATAGCATTTTGAGTTGTGTACCACCTTGTAAACTTCCCATCACCCTACTTTACTAGGCCTGCTGATGTCAATCACCTTAGAAGTGCCTTGGGACTAGGTGAAATCATGTTAGCTCCATGGCACGTCTGATAACTGCATAACACTATAGCAGAAATAACTATATAGGTAGGGGTTCTAATCTAAATACTGGTAACTGTTTTTGTGTATGGGTGTTTGTGTGAGAACCACATACTGTGTGGGTTATACCATTTTGAGTTATGTACCACCCTGTACACTTCCCATCACCCTACTTTACTAGGCCTGCTGATGTCATTCAGCTTAGGAGTACCTTGAGAGTAGGTGAAATTATGTAAGCTCCGTGGCGCATCTGATAACTGCGTAACACTCTAGTAGTAATAACCAAATAGGTAGAGGTTCTAATCTCAATACTAGCAACTGTGTGTGTTTTGGTGAAGATCATATCGTGTTTGGCTGATACCATTTTTATGTGTGTACCAGCCACTTCTGTTTACCACCTCCAGATGGCATTACTTTATGTAGCATGGTAACAACATCTGCCTCGCATGCAGCATGTTAAACCATTGTGCAGGCCATACCAGTCCTCTGTCTATGGAATATCCAGATGTTTGCAACCTATATGTGGTCTGTGTCCCTTAACAATGCCCATGTATGTGATATTGTTGTCAAGTCGGCCACATTGACTATAGTGACACACATGCCAGCATCAGGTATCATACCTGACTGAAATATCATGCTAATACAACGTCTGCTACACTATCATGTGTCCAGTCTTATAGGAGCAATACATGACTCCACATGCTATTTCTGGTGGGTTATCTCACCATCCATGAAGGCATTCAGAACATTACATGTTGTAAGAGGTAGTGTGTTATGTCCCATGCATATGATCTATGTAGAGGTTACCCCAAACAATTTGTGGATAATTTGATTCAAGAAGTAACCACCAACAGAGAGACAGGTATGTATCAACCTATTCTCAGTGCTACTACACAACAAGTAGAAACTGGTCGCATTATTGACCTTTCATCTATAAAATTAGCTTTCATCACCCCGTTCAGTTCAGATAGTGACATTATTACCCTAATTATGAACAAAAATTGGAACATTATCACCAATGATAGTGACATCAGTAAAAAATTCCCATCCAAACCAAAAATAGTATGGAAAAAAGGGAGAAATCTCAAACAAATTATACAAAGTGATACTAGGACATTATCATGGTGGATAGGTATGTTCCAATGTAACATGTGTAAATATTGTTCACATATGAACACAGGAGAAAGTTTCACCATTAGGAATGTCACTTATCATGTAAAACATAAATTTAATTGTTTATCATCAGGAGTTGTA
>NC_056733.1:53410767-53443267 GCF_019279795.1 Protopterus annectens
GACCTCCAAACCAGCAGTAAATGTATGTTCACACAATTCCCGTTATACCACCAACCTTCTAAGCTTACAGTGGATATGATAAATGTACACAACCCTGTTAACATGCCATGTTTTTGTAATATATAAGATGAGACCGCAATAATGCATTCAAATATATTACCCACCTTTCATGTGACATATGACCTCTGCAATCCAACTGATAAACAAACAAATGTGTTACGTGTAAAATATAATGAATGAAATATGTACAATATGGTGGTTGCAAAAGTGCATACACTCTTAAAATTATACTTTGTTGAAGCACCTTGTAAGTGAGTTACAGCATTTAGTCTTTTTGGGAAGGTGTATATCAGCATGGCAAATCTTGACTTGGCACTATTTGGCCACTCTTCCTTGCAAAGTTCCCCCAACTCTCTCAGATTGCAAGGGCAAATAACCAAAAAACAAGCCAACCAACTGCTGAAGGTGACTCACATACAGCAGTAAACAGAGAAAAACAACAAATGTGAGCCAACCAACACAGTGAAAAAGCTAATAAAAAAAACAGCTGAAATACAGGTGTAGATAAAAATAAAGACAGCCAAATTTATTCAGAAAGGTTAGTGCTTTTGCATGGTTACTGCTTCTTCAGACCAACATAAAAACGGTGTTAAAAATTCACAAATGTAAGACAATTCATTGTAAGAATGAACCAATCACATTAGATCACTAACAGCTATTAACATACTTAGACAACCTGTAAGCAATCATCTCTTGCACAGCAATGCAGGCTTAAGGGAGACTCGACTGTTGAGTCCTGGTTGTCTATAGGCTTGTAAAGAGATGATCCATTTAAGCTCACAAATTTCAATATGATTGTTAAAATCACCCTTCCTAGCACTAGGATATAGCAATTGTAGAACCTTAAAATTAAAACAAGTATGCCCTGGACATTGCAAGGAATGATTGGCTAAGGCATTTCTCAACATTTTATTGTGTATACTCCCCAAGTGTTCAAGTATCCGTTCCCTCAGCTGTCTTGTGGTTTTACCCACATAGAAACTGTTGCAAGAGCAACAGTTAGCTAGGTAGACCAGATTCATACTCCTGCAAGTGGCTACAAACCTTGCAGAAAAAAACACACCCAGTTACTGGATGTATAAAGCATAAATCTGAAGAGATGGAAGAACACACTTTGCAACTGTAACAAGGAAATGTCCCTTTCTTTCCTGGTGCCAAAGGTACCTGATGTCTAGATACATAACATAAGAGTCTTTTAATGGACATGTTATTCCTAAAAGTAAAGGACAGTTGCTCTCCCACTATTTGCCCCACTTTACTGTCTGCCAGAAGAGTAAGCCAGTTCTTTCTAATAATACTACAAAATTGTTGAACATTACTAGAATATTTAAAAAATATTATTGCAAGTGCGTGGTGGTGCTGCGGTAGCGTTGTCACCTCACAGTAAGATGCTGTCTGGTTCGATTCTCAGCTAGAGCGTCTTCTGCGTGGAGACATGCATGAATGGGTGTACCTTCGTTGAAGGATGTGCATCAGGCCTAGCAAGCCGGTACGTAAAAATCAACTGCCAATCATTAGTGGACCGGAAAAAGCCGAAAGACACAAACATTATTGCAAGGGAGGCTCATGTGCACAGCCCTCGTCAGGTCACACTGGGGTTTTGCTATCGGGTTTAGGTCTAGGCTCTGGCTGGGCCAATCAATAATCATGAGTGTGTTTAGGTGGAGTCATTCTTAGGTAGCATTGGATATATGCTTTGGGTCTTTCTCATGTTGAAGGCTGACACCCCCCCCCCCATCCTTAGCGTTCTTGCAGACACCTGATGGATGTGGGCTAGATGTAAATGTTATTTTGAACTGTTCCAAATTCCCACCACCATGTCTAAAGGCCCAGTTCCAGCTTTAGAACAGCATACCAACAGCAGACCAATTCCACCAGCATGATTCAGCATGGGGATGGTGGTCTTCAGGTGAAGAGAAGTGTTGCTTGTGTACCACACGTACCTTTTGGTATTGTGGCTGTGAGGTCAACCCATAGTCTCATTACACCATAACACATTTTCACACATGCCTTTGGAAGACTTGATGTGCTGTTTTACATCTTGTATCTACCCCTGGATGTTTTTGGTGTGGGGAAATGCTTCCATCTTCTGATCCTACCCCATAGGCCAGACTTATGCAGAATATGGGAAATTGTTCTCACATGTAGTACACAACACCAGCACTTGCAAGAGATTCCTGCAACACCCTCAGTGTTGCTGTATGTCTCCTGGCAGCCTCTCTGACCAGGTTTGGACATGTCTTTTCATCAGTTTTGGAGGGACGTCAGGTTCTTTTCAACAGCACTGTTGTCCCATATTCAATCCAACTTTTGATGACTGTCTCCACTGTGTTCCATTGTGTATGCAGTGCTGTGGTAATGTTGTTGCAACCTACTCCTGAGTGATACCTTTCAGATATGAGATCCCTTTGCTGCTGTGTAAGCTGTCTGCAAGCCATGGCTGTTGCTGTTGCAGGCAACTGAGAAAATGTCACGAATATCCTACTTGGACAGCAGACTGTTATTTGGTGTTACTCAGAGTGCATTTACTTGATGGCAGGTGTGTACCCAAGCAGACTGAATGCTGTCAGTAAATCACAAGCTGCTACAATAAAATATTATCTGAAGGGTGTGCACACGTATGCATCCAGCTTATTGTAAGGTTTGTATACTCCATATTTGGTGCCCAACAGATTGGTTGTTTTTTCAAGTGAATTGTTCGTTATGGGTCACATTAAAAGTTGGAAAAGGTGTGGACTGACATATTGTGGTTTCAAATTGTATATATCACAAACACCTGGCATCTTAACAGGGGTATGTGCACATTTTATATCCACTGTATAAGAATAATGTTTCACACATGTCCCTACCTTAGGCCATTTGTCTCCCCATTTTGCTGGTCTCTGTCCAGAAGTCTTGCACTGACAGGTTGTGAGGTATGCTACAGGAATGTTACATTCTCTTCAGATAGGCCCATGTGGTGACCACTGTGATGTAATGCAGTTAACCCCACCACAAGTGAACATGCACATAAAGCAATATGGCTATGACTGACAGTTGTGTGCATGGTATATTGCATGCCATTCACATGCCTGGAGTATTGGCAAACCACAATTCCATACTCACCAGATTAAGGCTGCTGTCCCATGTGCAGACCAGAGGGACCTAAGTAGTTGTGGGACAGAGGTATTGTCAGCAGACTCACATGTGGCATTGGTACAGGATGGATGCAGCATGTCTGCACATTTACAGTGCAACCCCCAATACTACACAATTTGCTGTCCTTCACCATAGATGTGCATTTCTGTGCATTAGAAAACCCCATCCACAACTGCAATCTGACCTGACACATGCATATAGATACTCTGTAGCTACAAATATGTCTGCTACACTAGTCTAGTAATCTCCACTGTGGCCTTAGCTGCACACTCCTCATCCATTGTCTGGGTACCACCCACCTGCAGCATGTGGGGGTCTCTACCCTGATGTTGTACTGGGATGGGTGCCCCAAGGTTGGTGAGGAGCTCCTCAGTTGGTATCAGTGGGGGCTGCATGGCTGGGCCCCCACCTGTGGCTGTGTGGTCCCTGGCAATGGCAGCAGCCCTTTGCTGGGCATGGCGTATGAGGTCGGTTGCATGATGCCGGACCTCCTCATATGTATATGCATGCAGGCCGACATTGTTTACCCTTATGGACAAGATCGTCCCACAGGGCGGCCCACTCCCATAGATGTTGCTGGCTTCGACCAAACATTATTGCATGGTGCTATAATGTAGTTTCTATGATAATGGTTGTTTCAGCTGCTGAAAATGTTGCCCGTCGCTAATGCAACATTGCATCTGGAAGACATAATCATGGAAACACATCACAGGACCTCATACATTTGGCAACAGTATGTACAGAACCTGCACATGTACACTGAATACCAGTAGCCACCACTCACAACCTCACCATACCCCTGTAATCTATTAACACAGTATCAGCTTGCATTGCACTCCTGGTTCTGATGTGTCATATTCCCCCAATGAGGGCCAGTTAATTGCATAATCCTCTATTCCTCATTCAGGTCTGTGTAGACAGATGACATTGAACATCTTCCATGCAGATGGGGTGTGGATGGTTCCAAGGCTAGGTGTGATTACAGTGTGTAATGGAGCTGGCAGCACATGCCTGAGTTCATGTAGTATGCGGACAGGGATGTTGTCATGTCCCCTGCATACTTACATTTGTTGCCTTTCAGTAGGCAATATGTACCTGCTCACTAGTGATGAGGGGAGGGGTGCAGGTGCTGTGCATCTCCACCTATAGTGATGCTGAGCCAGGGGGGTGTATGCTTGTCCTAACCCTATCTGCAGCAGGTTGGCTTTAGCTATGTTGTGTATGTATGTGGTCTGATTGACCACCATTACAGATTGGTTTGGTTTGTTGCCTCTGAGATTGCAGACATATGGGAAGATGGCCTTGTGATTGGCCTTGTTGGATGTGTCCAATTTGTACTCATAGGTAGCCTTACAGTAATCCACCTGTGACCTTATATGCTTGTTCAGACAACGGCTGACTTGATGCCAGGTTGGTGCCTGCTCCTACTTTGTCCTGTACAGCAAATATAGGGACCAAGTCTGTGGTTTGTGCATTGCTGCCGTCCAGCAAAAAGGATTACAATACTTTGGTGGAGGCAGGTTTTACAAATAAGGTATTGCTGAGTCCATACAGCTATGCAGGTGCTCATATAGCTGTTTGTAGTAGGCATGGACACTAAGTCATAACACAGTTGGACACCTCTCCAATTTCAAACTGATAATCATGCTTATTGTAGTACCCATGGGTGTGTCAGGGCAATGCAACAACCAGTAGCTATAGAAATGTCACTCTGTTGAATGCACACTAAGATTACACGTGTACAACATGTACAGCTTAATTAACTGACATTTAGATCCCATGTGTGTTGTTATGAGGCGGCCAGATACACCTTCTCATACTGACATGTGCAAAGGTAATACCTAATATACATTTCTGTTCTATGTCAGTATGGCACACTGTATTCACACTCTTGCTGCCCAGTCATCCCTCTCAACCCATTAGAGAAGGACATCTGTAGGACACCACACATACATGGGGGGCAATGGGACAAAGTTAGTGACACTGTCTTAATATTGCTGTAACACACTTGAGTCATTCTATAGCACAGTACCCTTTGCATTGACAGGCATACTCTGGAGAATGTACAACACTCATATGGCAGGAAGAGAGGAGAAAGACTAGGAGTGTGGTAGTGATGGTAAGAGTGTTTAATGTTGGCAGTATGACTGGTATAGAGACAGAGCTAGCTGATATGATGGCCAGGGGAAGGCTGATATATTGCATGGACAGGAGACCAGATGAAAGAGGAGTACAGCTAGGTGTATGGGAGGCAGGTCACAATTGTGCTATCATGGTGTGGATGGGATGAAAAAGGGGGTAGGGGTTATCCTGAAGGAATAGTATGCCAAGAGTGTTTTTGGAGGATGAAATGAGTGTCTGATAGAGTGATGTTTATGAAGCTGGAAACTGATGGTGTAATGATGTTGTTAGTGCATATGCTACGCAAGTTGGTTGTGCGATGGATGAGAAAGAGAAATGTGAAGTAATTTGGATGACATGATGATGACTGTACCCAATGGTGTCAGAGTGGTGATTGCAGCAGATTTCAATGGGCATGTTGATGAAGGGAACAGATGGGGTGAGGAAGTGATGGGTATGTATGGTGTTAAGCAAAGGAATGCAGATGGTGAAATGGTAATGGAGTTTGCAAAAAGGATGGACATGGCTGTGGTGAATATGTACTATAACACAAGAGAGGAGCATAGGGTGACATACAAGAGTTGAGGAAGATGCACACGGGTGGAATATATTCAATGTAGGAGGGCCATTTTGAAGGAGATTGGAGACTGTAAAGTGGTGACAGGGGAAGGTGTATTTAGGCAGAATAGAATTTTGGTCTGTAAAATGACATTGGTGATGAAGAAGAGGAGGAGTGTGAGGGCAACTCCAAGGATCAAATGGTGGGAAATGGAAAAGTGTGATTGTGAGGTGGAGTTCAGAGAAGAGTTAAGACAGGCACTGGGTGGCAGTGACGATTTACCAAATATCTGGGTAAGTACAGCAGAGCTTGTAAGGGAGACAGCTAGAAAGGTGCTTGGTGTGACATGTAGATGGAGGAAAGAGTACAAGGAGACCTGATGGGTGGTGTACTGAGGAAGTACAGGACAGTATACAGAGAAAGAGGTTGGGGAAGAAGGAGTGGGATTGTCAGAGAGATGAGGAATGAGGAAAGTAGACAAGAGTATAAGGCGATGAGGTGCATGGCAAAGTGAGATGTGGCAAAGGCTAAGGGTGAGGCATATGAAGAGTTGTATGAACGTTGGACACTAAGGAGGGATGAAAGGACTTGTACCGACTGGCTAGACAGAGTGACTGAGCTATAAAAGATGTGCAGCAGATAAGGGTGCTAAAGGATAATGAGGGAAATGTACTCACAAGCAAGGGAGTGTGTTGAGCAGATGGACAGAGTATTTTGTGAGGCTGATGAATGAAGAGAATGAGACAGAGAAGGTTGGATGATGTGGGTATAGTGAATCAGAAAGTGCAGTGGCTTACCAAGGAGGAAGTAAGGATTGCTATGAAGAGGATGAATACCGAAAAACCTGTTGGTCCACATGACATACCTGTGGAAGCCTGAAGGTGTTTAGGGGAAATGGCAGTGGTGTTTTTAACCAGATTGTTTAATGATATCTTGGAAAGTGAGAAGTTGCATGAGGAGTGGAGCGAAAGTATTTGGGTGCCATTTTAAGAATAGCATAGATTTGCAGAGCTGTAGTAACTACAGAGGAATAACATTGATCAGTCACAGCATGAAGTTATGGAAAAGAGTAGTGGCAGCTAGTTTAAGCAGGGAGGTGATGAGTAGTGGTCAGCAGTATGATGCCATGCCAGGAAAGAGCACTACAGATGAGATGTTTGCTCTGAGAGTGTTGATGGAGAAGTACAGTGGAGGTCGGGAGTTGCTTTGTGTCTTTCTGGACTTAGAGAAAGCATATGACAGGTTTCCTAGAGAGGAGTTGTGGTATTGTATGAGGAAGTCATGCATGGCAGAGATATATGTAAGAGTGGTACAGAATATGTATAAGGGTGGTGTGACAGTGGTCAGGTATGTGGTGGGAGTGATGGATGCATTTAAGGTGGAGGTGGGATGTCATCAGGGATCAGCTGTGAGCCCTTTCTTATTTGAAATGGTGATAGACAGGTTGATAGAAAAGATCATACAGGAGTCCTTGTTGGCTATGATGTTTTCAGATGACATTGTGAACTGTATTGAGAGTATGGAACAGATTTAGGAGAACCTGGAGAGGTGGGATATGCTCTTGAGAGGAGAGGAATGAAGGTCAGTAGGACTATGACAGAATATCTGTGTGTGTATGAGAGGGAGGGTAGCAGAATGTTGAGAATGCAGGGAGTAGAGTTGGCAAAGGTGGATGTGTTGAAATGATTGGGATCAACATTTCAGAGTAATGACGACAGTGGAGGACAGGTGAAAAAGAGAGTACAGGCAGGATGGAGGGGGTGGAGAACAGTGTCAGGAGTTATTTGTGATAGATGAGTACCAGTAAAAGTGAAAGGGAAGGTCTACAAGAGGGTAGTGAGACCAGTTATGTTATATTGGTTGGAGACAGTGGCATTGACAAAAAGGTAGGAGACAGAGCTGGATGTGGCAGAGTTACAGATGTTAGGATTTGCACTGGGTGTGACAAGGGTGCACAGGATTAGCAATGTGTATATGAGAGGGTCAGCCCATGTTGGACAGTTTTGAGACAAAGCCGGAGAGGCACGAATACATCAGTTTGGACATGTGCTGAGGAGGGATGCTGAGTATATTGGGAAAATGATGGTAAGGATGTAGCTGCCAGGTAAGAGGAAAAGAGGAAGGCCTCAGATAAGGTTCTGGAAGTGGTAAGAGAGGACATGCAGGTGATTGGTGTGACAGAGCAAGATGCTGAGGGCAGACAGAAATGGCAGCAGATGATCCACTGTGGAGACAGCCAAAGGAAAAAGAATGAGATGTTGTAATGTCAGTCTTCACAGATTTGCCAGACATAACACAACTCTATGAGTAAATTACTACAAATATGAGGCACACATATGGTCAGTGTGCATAACACTGGACATATACATGGTATGAGCTCATTATATAACATGCAGTTCAATGCACACATCTGCAACAGTACTTTAATATGCAAATACCATGTATAGGTCTCTCACATTTCTGAGACAAACAAGTATATCATAGTTGTATTCACAAGTAAGATATTGATATGTATGACAACCCAGTAGCTGGCCTAGCATTGTCACAGTCAGTATCGTTCAACACACACTCCAGTAGTAGTCATATGTGAGCCATCCTTTCATGGGGTGACTCAGGGGCCTGACCTATGATCTATGTCACTGCAGACAGACCCAGATGCAATGGCCATCAGTTCTGATCAGCGATACGTCAGTACAGCAAGTCGTGTTGAGACATATATGTTAAACATCCTATTTCCCATTCTTACATACCCCCTGCTGCAGTCCATTATATGATTACTTGTTTGACATACCTTTTTCCAAGTGTAGGTGGTTATATCCTGCTGGTTTTTGTTTTTTCTTTCACTGTTTCTCTCTCTCTCTTTCTCTCATGGATATAGGGTGTACATCTGTTTTGCATAGGCAGCAGCTTGCCTTTTGTAGGTAATGCTCATGAGCAGCTGATGGCCTGTGCACCAATTGATGTCCCCCACCTGCTAATTGCATGCAGAACAACTGTGTTGTTATTCATGTAGCCAATGGTATGGCAACACACTCCTATAACTGAGTACTTCATGTGGGCATTAGCCTTTTCCTTGCCAGTGAGGAGAACTTCATGGAGGTGTGTGAACAACAGCATCACAGAGGGTATTTGGAAATACCTCTTACAATCAAAACTGTGGAGACAGGCCAACAAAATGGGGGAGAATGTTCCAGACATAGGGACAGAATGTAAGTATAGCTGTTATGCATTTGGATTAATGCTAGTCTAACAGGGTTTTTGTGGACATGGAGTTTCTGCATGATTTTAACTCTGACAGTTTTATGTGTTTGACATAACTCTCAACTGTAGGGCTATCTGCAGAATGGCCAGAGTTTGGACTCCTATGTTTGGTGTGTTCCTCAGGCATTTTTTGTCTTTGGAAAATCAGTAACATACTCTGGGGATATTGCAGTCAGTAACTGCTAACATCCAGTTGTGTTTCTGCCCTCGTATCCCTCAGAAAAGATATGTTACAACTAACCCTGTTACACCACCAACTTTCTCAGTTTATAACAGCAATATTTCAAATATGCCCCTGTTTTTGGGCCTCTGTCCCACAATTATGTCAGGCTTTGTCCAGATGTAATGCACTAAGAGGTTCAGAGGTATGTAGTATCATTATTTATTGCTTTCATTCCTGCTAGCATCCCAGTGATGTCATAGACCCCCAGACATGTAACAAGGAAGCTGCCATAGATATGAGTCCTGTGCCTATACATTCTGAGGGAAACTATACATTTGAAAAGTCTGTGTATGTCTGGCTATTGTTAACAGACTGTCAGCAGTGTAGTGCATACATGTTATTTGGGCTGTGTAGGGAGGGGGGTACATGTGAGTGTCATGGGCCCTTTCTATCTGACTCTGCATACTGCTCTAATTTCTGGTTCCCTATCACCTGTATATGTTTGTACAGGCAGACTGTGACATGTCCCATAATGCCTCAAGATTCCTACTACACTGGGACTTGGGGCAGTATTTGTAGGGGTGATGTGTGGGTGGCAAATGGGATATTGTTACTCACACAGTCATTATACTGTAGTGTTCAGTTTGCTTACTGGTATGTCGCTGTGACTGTGGTGCAATTGGTTATGGGTATGCACTTTCACACCAGTGTCTGTTTTCCACTAGTGTTACATCCTTGTAGTGCCTATTATATTTACAAATGCATGTGTACAGCCCCAGAGCTGGATTTGTGTAGTGTTATGTCAGTCTGATTGTAGTTTGGATGTTGCTTGTTAGCTGAGTGTAGTTTCCCTAATGTTGTGTTATGTCCACACATTTGTAGGATGTCCTGTTGTCTGGCCGATTATCATTGGTCTGGTCCCCATAACTGTTATTTATTCCTGACACAACAGTGGGATGATGTGGGGATTGAGGTCACTAACAATGGGAAGCAATTGAGTCACAGACTTGCGATATTTAGGTCAATATATGTTAGGACTTACAGTGTTACTACATCAAATTTCTCAACTTATCTACTCACGTATGTTGGATATGTCCCTAATTTCATTTCTTTGTCCTCCCACTTTGTCATGCTTGGTCCAGATTCATTACACTAAGGGGTTCTAAGCATACCTCTCCACTGCCAAGATTTTCAGAGAATATCCAGATGTTTGGCCCATACTTTTGTTCTGTTTCACAATTTATTTGTATTTGTCTGGTAAATCACTATGATGATCCAAGGATTTATGTCAGTAAATAATGACATAACATTTCAGTTTCCATCCTCATATCCTTCAGTAATTGTCTGCTAAAATGCACCCTGTTGCTGTAGCAAATGTCTTCGTTCCTAACAACGATAGTTGAAATATGTCCCTATATTTGCCTCTCCTTTTACAGCTTTTGTACAGGTGTCTTGCACTAAGAGGTTGAGAGGGATGGGTCTGAAGTCTGAGTGTACTGCATGTTATGTGTGTGGTGTGTGTGTATGTGTGTGTGTGTGTGTGTGTGTGTGTGTGTGTGTGTGTGTGTATATTTATTTTCCTTTATATATTTATATATGTGTATTTGTATTATTTATCCACTATTTCATATATATGTTTCAACAGACATATATATATATATATATATATATATATATATATATATATATATATATATATATATATATATCTGTATATCCGTATATGTCTATATACAACACATGAATGATTCCACAGAGCTTTCTCCCAAATGTTGTATGCCTCTATTACATGATATGTTTGAAAAAGCAAAATTGATTCCTGCAGCTCAGATAGTGTAGTGGTACATTACTCTGACTGTCGTGTACAGGGTCATGGGTCCAAGACTTGGGACTGGTATTTTTTTCCTTAACGTTAAATGACCAGATTGCATGATATGTTTGTTAAAGCATTACAGATTCTCACAGCTCAGATGGTGTAATGGTTTGTTGCTGTGAATGTAGAGCACAGCATCCTGGGTTCAAGACTTGGCAGGGTTGACTATTTTGTTACTAGACAGAACAAGGTCTGATAGATACAGAGTGATTAAGGTACTTTTAAGCAGTTGAAAGTGCTTGATTGATTCATCATTACTGACATATTACAATTTTATGTTTACCTTCCATGACATCCCCTTATGTGCTTTCATTAAATTATATTCTTATGCGACTATACTGCATGGGGCACTTATGTTTATATGGAGGTTTCACATATTTTCTTCTCATTTTTGGACCTGCTACGCTACCCTGGTTGACAAAAAATAGTTGCTACATAATTTAAGTTTACAAAAATAATTTTAACACTACTTTCCCCATAGAAAAATAAGCTGCCTGTCTTGGTATTCGAACTGTGAACACCTGCATGTAAAGCCAGGACTCTAACCACTATACAGTCTCAGCTTGGAAATTTCACCTGTATATTTGCAGTTATCTTGTAGGGGATGTTTAAGCTATACTAAGAGGACGACCATAACAAGCACACCCGCTTTGCTACACTTAAGCATTCCTTAGGCTTGAAAAAAAAAAACAGTTTATATTATTATTATATGATTGTTATATAAGTGAGTCTTGTGGTGTTCTGACAACTCATTGAGGATTGCAATCGTGAAATAATGACATTAATTTGGCTTTCAGGCTGCTATCCTTCAGGGACTCCTGCTGATACATATCCTGTTTTCTATCAACTTTCTAAGTGTGTGAGGGCAATTTTTCAGCCGTGTCCCTAATTTATTATTTATTCTCCCCATCATTTGTGCCTTTGTCAACATGCACTGCTGTAAGGAAATATTGGCATACATTTACTTTCGGACGTCTACCCTTCCGTAATTCATGCTAATGCATGACCTGTTCTCTATTAACTTTCTGTGTTTGTGAGGGCTGTATGTCTGTTTTGTCACTTTTGGGGGATTTATCCCCTGTTATGTGTGCATTTGGACACATTTCCTGCTTTAGCAGGTTGCAGAAGTGTCATACGGCACTTTAGCAATGCAGGGAGTGTGTCACAGAACCTGTCACACACCCCATGCATTGCTTTCTTCATGCTGATATTTCTTTCAGTGTCTGTGGATACTGAAATGATCATTATCTCATTTCAGTGTCCGTGGACACTGAAATACTGGCATAATATTAGAGTAAATCTCTAATATTATGCCAGTTCAGCTTAGAAAGTGCCATACGGCACTTTCTGAGTGCAGGGGGTGTGTTCAGTGTCCGTACACTACTTGGACACACCCCCTGCACTCATTCATGGTTCATGTCCATATAGGGAGTACAGCAGCACGCCTTCATGAAAATTCAATGCGTGCTGCTGTGCTAAATGAGCATGAACCACTCCGTGCAAGAATAGTCTTATTCTTGCATGGATTTAGTTGAATCCATGAGTAGGTCTCATCTGTAGAATTGCTAGCTTTCTGTCTTCCATTCTAAGTTTAAAATTGCTTAGTCTGTATTTTTTCCCATGCCTCTGTAAGGCCTTTTTGGACCCTACCTCTCCATAAAGATGTTTCAAGCTGCAACTAATGTCACAACATCAGATGACCACAGTCATTTTATTCCTTTTTTAATGTGCATCCCATACCAGAACTAGAGACATATCTCTCTAAATATGCACTGTACATCATTTGTCAGCCCCCACTTAGTCCAGACAAGGTATTTTATTTTTTTCTAGATCCTCTTCTTCCTAAGAATTTAAATCCTAATGTATTCCTCCTCACCTGTGACTCCATCTACTTCACATGTCACTCACATAATGTGTGGAAAGGCTGTCAGATTTCTGTCACGCATTTCTGTTTTTGTCCTCTCCTGTTTTACTAAATTTACTGGGAATCTTACACATTTTCTTGGTTCCACAATTCTGGAGTTGCTGTTGTACTGTCACTAAATAAGTCAGAATTGACTATTGAATTTAAAACTGATGTGTTGTTCTTTTTATGATGCACTTCTGGTTGATGTTAGTCTGATAGTTTTTTTAGTATATATATATATATATATATATATATATATATATATATATATATATATATATATATATATATTTTGAATTCCTATTGATTATGAACATTAGATAAACAGAATCCATCCAACATTCTTCATGACTGTTTATTCCCTCACACAGGGGAGACAGATGAATGACTTCACAATGTAGAGCAAAAGGGGTTTTCCTTATTTCTTACTTGCATTCCTCCTGAACCTGCTTCTAATAGCCAATGACAGTGATGCAAGACTTGCATGTGTTTCCATGAGACAACCTTAATGTAGCTATCTATCAGCAGCTTCCAAGAACATTGTCTATGTGCTGCAGGCCCTCCCAAAGTCTCTGCTAGTTGATGTGATAAGAAGTAACCACAGGCCACTCAGTCTTCCCCCACAGCATACCCCTCCACCATCCAGGGCAACTATGTCCAGCAGAACAGCTTTGCAGATGGGAACTGCCCCTCTCCATTAATGAGCTGGCATCATTATTATAAATGAAGTTATTCCAAACAATGCCATAATGCCATTAGAATGTTGATAAAATTAATTAAAATGCACTTTGAAGGTTCTATAGGCAAGTATACTTAACAAAGGGACTATTTTGGCAGAATACTTGTACTATACACTTTAAAAGATTTTTTCGCAAAAAAAATATAAAAACATTTATTATAGACAAATGCATATTTTCATTGCCTGAGACCACTAGGCACAAATGCCACTTTTTGAGAGCACTTTCTAGTTATGTGACCTGCTTAGAGTTTCACAGTATGTGAATAGAAACTGAAGTAATCAAACCTATGACTATTGATTGAAGTTCACCAGCTGATTACTCATTAACCTTCTGCATTACAATTCTGTAGAGCTGTAGAAGAAAAAAATACATATATTAACAAAATCGTGGATGAGGGCACTTCCCTAGGATCATAAACAAAACTGATATTTTTTTGTTTATGATCCTAGGAAAGTGCCCTTTTCCCTACTTATCTGCAATCATCAGAGGTGATTATAATTAGTAACTGGAGGAGTAGGGGCAAAGTTCCTACTCCTATCCAAAACCAGTGAACAAAAGATAATAACTTTTATAAAAATGCACCTTTATTGCATGCTATTTTATATGGTTGCAGAGCATTTTGTCAAAAGTTTGTGCTGTTAATATGTTTTGTGAGGACTGAGGATTCACAGCTCATCAAAGTCACTGTTAGAGAACCTTTGTCAAACATACTTTGGTTATTTATAGCATTTTCACCATATTTACTGTTTGGTCATGGTTGGGTGAAGCTGGACATAGTATTTATGAGTAAAATGGTATGGGGCAGAGCCCCACATTGGGGCTGTGTAAGGGCAAAACAATATAAAACTGACATACCGTGTCATCCATATACACAACACATTTATTGAAGGGAATTATTTTCAGCTTATACTCAGTGGTAGCAAGACTAAAGTCACAAAAGATTGCAATTACTGATAAAAATATACTTTTGAAAACAAGAAAGACGGGAAAAAAACATTTTTTTTGCCTAGGATCAGGCCTGCCAACACCTTCCAGTGGAGGAGGCCAAGTCCTCCATAAGTGCCACTTACACAATTCAATTGTGAGATTGCTGTATCCCCAGAAAAGGAGAAATCCTCACAATACAACAGAGTCACTCTTACAAGCACAAACCCTGGAATCACTCATTAATGATTGCATAACTAGTGTTGATAACTACTTTGTATTAGTTCTAAGTCTGGTACATTCATGGTTTGGCTACATAGCATGGATGTGTTTTATAAATTGACATTTTTATATTATTAATGTACAAGAATACTAAAATGAAATATCATTTATGAGAGGTTGCAAGTACAAAACTTTTGCATATTGTATTTATGCAGCACAGAGGAACTATAAACAGATATGGCCAGATTTCAAAAGACTTGCTCTCAGTGTAAATAATTTACTCTGGTATAAGTCTGCCCAAATTCCAAAATACTTGTAAGGGGATTCAGTAAAGCTTACATAATAATTTTTACCATGTGTATGTTGCAGCACAATGCGCACATGGGCACTGAAATGTTTCGATTCAGTAAACTCCTTGTAGCTGTGCTCAGTGGTGCACACTCATGTGCAAATACTGAAACTTTTGTGGCATGCAAATTACAACATAAGTAGCTGAATTTCATGCTAATGAAGCAAATCAACACGGTGGAATGATTCAACAACTTTAGCAACCTTGTAGACTCCATGTCCGTGTTGGCTGTGTATTCCAAAACTTTCTGAATAAAGCCAAAGGAAGGAGTCTACAAGGAAAAAAGAGCAGACCTGCCCCTAACATGTAGAACCACATATATTCTGACCTAATTACACAGGGTGGATGCTAGAAAATTAGTGTAACAATCATAATAATTCCTTTTTAAGTGCCATGAAGTAAATGCAGCTTTGCTCCCCCATCCCCAACTGAATATATTTGTAAGAAATGCAGGCTGCTAAAATGTGTGAATGTCCATGAAACAAGAGCAGTATGGATATGGAGGATGTAGCTGATGGATTACAGTATTCCTCTTTTAGAGCAGTGGGCTCCTGTGCAGTTTCCCTGCCTATACAGTTAATAACCATGTAGATTCCGGGCTGTCAGCACTGTGAAGATGCAAATAAGGTCAAACTCATTAGAAATGTTGAATCTCAAAAAAGAGTTACTGTGTAGGTATGTTCACTTCATCTAGGCACTACCACAGTGTTCATGTTGAATGCAGTGAGTGCTGACATAAGGAGGGTGTGTCAAGTTACAGTTGCAGAGATGAACATGTAGAGCTGTGAAGGGTGAAAGTGCATGTAAGCAGTGCACAATTCCTAAGTTCTGGGTCTTTGTCTTTATTGTTTGTTAAAATGTATCGGATCTGTCTGCATTAATTTAAAATGTATTTTTTTAATTTTTATCCTTGTTTGTGAGATGCAGCACTTACCACAACCATGAGAAACAGAGGAAGGAATGGCAGGTTTCTCTGTGTTGTTATGTAACTATTCCTGTGGCAGCACATATATGTGTTAGGGCTAGAATATAGATGGTCCTGGGTTCGACTTCAGGGTTTGCACCCTTTCTTTCACTTTTTATGGTCAGTGTTTGCATGATATCCCGAGAATTGAGAATATATCCGTTTTGCCTATGCTTATCTTATTTATACGAAGGTATGCAGAGGTGCACAAAGGTGCACATAGCTGTGCATAGTGCACTAATGAGCAAGTAACAGATCTATTTAATAGGTGCTATTTATAGCATAAATAGGTGAATTGCATGTTAATCAACCAATCCAACATGGTGGAGCTATTCAACAATGTATAAAGTACTCATGTAGCCTACATCCTGGTTTTTCCTTTATTCATCAATACCATTGGAGTAGAGACAAGGATATTTTAACTGGCAGAATGCTAGGGGATGCTGCAGCTATTCTACATCTGCATGTGCTAGATGCTGAAGCCATTGCTGCTGGTGCTGCTGACAATAAGTCTAGGCCGAGAAAGAGAAAAGTGTTCAGGCCCAGGGTAGTTATCCAGGTGCTGCAGGAGCTGGAGATTGTAGATCGCTGCAGGGTGGACAGGGACACATCATGAGAACTCTGTGAGCTCTGCTGCCCTTAACTCAGAGCCAGAGCCAACTGAGGGGAACCCATCCCAGTGGAAACTAAGGTATGTGTAGCTCTTAGAATATTATATATTGGTATTTTTCAAAAACCAACTGGGGACATGATGAGTGTGTCACAGGCATCTGCCGCCAGGGTCCTCCACCAATTTCTGGATGCTATGCTCATACATGCCAGTGAACACATATTTTTCCCCATAGTTCTGAAGATAGGGCCAGCAATATGCAACTATTTCACTGTGTAGTGCACTACCCTGAAGTATTGGGTGCCATAGATTGCACTCATGTACATTTTAAGGCACCACCTGATGAGCAGGGTAGAATCTACATTAACCCTCAAGCAATACCACTCCATCAACTGCCAAGTTGTGTGCAATGCCCAAGGAATTATCTTGAATGTGTGTGTGCACTGGCAACCCTGGCAGTTATTATGACTCCCATACCTGGCACACATCACAGCTGTACCAGATGTTTACTGGGGGGACATCCCACAGGGCCATTTACTGGGGGGATGCTGGCTATACCCTGGAACCGTGGCTGATGACACCCATCAGAAGTGCACACACACCCATGGAAGAACACCATAATGAGGCACATGCTCAAACTAGAAGCATCATAGAGCATGTGTTTGGGTTTCTGAAGTCACAGTTCCAGCGCCTAGGTATATCCGGAGGAGCCCTGCAGTATAATCCATGCACATGTACACAAATATACACAGCATGTGCCATGCTCCACAATCTGATCCTGTGGAAACAGCTGCAGCAGGATCAGCAAGGGAAAGGGACACACATCCCCCCACCAACACCTAGGTCACCACAGCTACAGTCAAAGGAGGACTGGGAGGAGGAAGCCCCAGCTGCTGTCCCTTTAGGCAGATGTAGGCATGCTCAGTATCCCCTTGCTTTGGCAAAGAGACAATGCATAGCACATGCACTGGCCACCTAGGAACCTAATACTTTTCTCCTACTCACATACATATAGTACAATTTATGCCAGGCAACTCAAACAACCATTACCTACCCATGTATTGCCTGGGTACTGCTTGCATCAGACAGAGTCAGCCCTAAACTAAAGATGTGTCAACTGCTACATTTTTAAGGTAAGTCCTAAACTAAGAGTGTATTCTTTAATAACATTATGGCATATCCTTGTACTTTCTAACTTAGTACAGTAAGCAAGTAAATAGTGGTGGATTTGTACAGAAATCCTGATGAGTCTGATGTGCATAGCTATGGAACGCATCATCATGGACCTAATAAACAAGGATATAGGCAATCTCTAAACTGTGGATCCCACACAGTTTGGTTTTGTGAAGGGTAGATCATGCCTGTTCAACCTGTTCAACTTCTTTGAGTCAGTCACCAGAGCTGTGGATGAAGACAAGGTGGTTCATACAGCCTACCTTGATCTTGCCAAGGCCTTTGATACCATTCCCCACTGAGGAATTATAGAAAAACTCACTAAGCTAGGCATCAACCCCTATATCACTAGGTGGGTTGCAAACTGGCTCACAGATAAAACCCACAGTGTGAAAATAGCTGACTCCATGTCAGACTGCCAATCTGTCACGAGTGGAGTCCTACAGGGTTCGGTCCTGGGTCTTCTCCTGTTTGGTATCTACTCTGAAGTCCAGGCCAACATGAATGGATTCTGGCTGACAAAGTTCACAGACGATTGCAAGTTGGGGGCTATTATTAACTCCCCAAGTGGTGTTGACATCCTACAGGAAGGCCTGACTGAGACCAGTGACTGGTGTCAGAACCATGGCCTTAAGCTCAATGCCAAAAAATGTGTCGTCATCCCCCTTGGGAAAAACCTGGTTCCCATGAATTACCACATCGATGGTAGTCCACTGAACACAGAAGGTGTTATAAGAGACCTGGGAACACAGGTTGCCAGCAACCTCTCTTTTGACCACCACATTGCCACTGTGGTCACTTTGCATGTGGCACATCTCATTACTAAGGGTTTTGCATCCAGGAAGAAAAAGGTTATTGTCTCCCTCTACTCTTCCCTTATTAGGCCAATCATCAAGTACAATGCCCCATTTGGCATGTACCTCACTAGACACCTGCAACAACTGGAGAGGCCGCAAAGGTACCTCACAAAGAGGATCCTAAGCCTTAAACATTTGTCCTATATGGACAGACTCAAAAAACTCCAACTATTCTCTTTCTCATATCACCTACTTAGAGGTGATCTCTTCTTGACTTAGAAAGCCATGTCTGACCCAGCTCTGTTAGAAATGCTACATCTAAAGAAATCCCAATCCTTCCACACTACATGCTCCAGAGACCTCAACCTCATTACCACAATCAACAGAACAAGTTGGAGGGACAGGTTCATAACCCAGAAACTGCTCTTGCTATGGAATAAACTTCCCATACTTATCAAACAGAGCACCTCACTGGCCCTCTTCAAGAGAAATCTTGATGAGTGGATGGGAAATAGAAATTTCACCCAGGGGATCACTCCAGTGGTTCTACTCGACAGAGGCACTGGGAACTAAGGTTGGGTGGCATGATGCCAGTGTAATCCTAGGGGCTAGACTTGTAAAGGCTCCAGAGCTATTAGCCTAGTACACGCCTATGAACTTATGAATCATAATTATGACAGGTTGTGTGATCACTAACTACTCTATGCCCAAATATAGTAAAGAGAATTAAATCTACAAATCACAGCTGATGGTTTGATAGCAGTGTATGTTCTGATGCAGTTGGTTATGTGAAGAATGACTTTTCCATTTCATTGATGCAAAGCTATCTGTGTGGCCAAGGGGACTAAGGCATTTCTCCTGTTTTCTGAAGCTGTATTGGTGTGAGGGTTCAAATCCTGACATATGTATAAATTTGTGATGTGTATTATCAAATTTTACTGTGCTTGTACAGATTTTGTGTATGTGTTCCTTAATTTTAGTATCTTCATATTTGTCTTCTTTTAATTCCAGGTTTGCGTGATGCTCTGTGTCCAGAAAAAAACATTTGGCTAATGTTATCTTGTTTGTACAATGTGCAACATTGCAAAACCAGATTTCCTAGAAAGCATAACAACATACCAATAGAAAATGGATACATTCAATTAATGCTCTTAGCCATCATGAAAATCCAGCCTGAAGTAGACATGGGACCAGGGTATAGTAGGAAGCATTAGCAATGTGCCTCACTTTTATGCGCTTCTTCCCTGCGTGAAAACAAGCTTAGTTCACATGCGTTTGCACTTTGTTAAGCATCATGCAAATTCAATGCTCGTTGTGCTATGGAATTGTATATATGATATTGTATTATTGCTGTTTATTGTCTAATTCCTTTGAATGACATAAAATACATGTGGAAGCATTGCAAAGTAAGGGTATAATATAATATAATATAATATAATATAATATAATATAATATAATATAATATAATATAATATAATATAACATAATATATTAATATATATAATATATTAATATATATTATATAATATATGTTATGACAATACTACTACTACTATTAATAATAATAATAATAATAATAATAATAATAATAATATGTGTTATTTACAATACATTCATTTTTGTCCCCCACAAACCACACCAAACAAGCACTACAACCCTGGGGTCTCATTACCTTTACCACACATATATTAACCACAATACAAAGTACATACATAATGTTGTGTGCTCATTCATGGATAGGGCCATTTAGTGCTCATAGCCTTACTCAGCAAAACTCAAACAGCCAGGTATGCTCAGGTAGGGTACTTGTGTTGTTACACAGCTAGGCTGCCAAACAGCATACTGCTATGAAGCAATGCATCTATTCAGACCTCCCAACTTCTTGTCTCCCACATGCCCTGTTGATGTCATCTACTATAAGTTCACCTTCAATCCTGTTAAAATCAGACTTGTGCTGTGGAGCATGAGATAAGTACTTTGTTCTGTAATCTGTCTCCTTAGATTGATAGGGGTTCTATTCTCACTGCAGTCAACTTGGTGTGCTTGTGTGTTGTGTGTGTCTACACAAAAGAGCAGAAGATTTTAACCCATAATTACCTCTCCAGTGGCATAGCTACCCAATTTTTGGAGATTTACACAAGCCTACACATCCATATTTCATGCAGGCCTCCCAACCTCTTGTCTCCCACATGGCCTACTGATGTCATCTACTATAATTTCACCTGCAGTCCTGATAAAATCAGACTTGTTTTGTGGCAGGTGAGATCAGTACTGTGTTCTGTAGTCTGTGTTCTTAGATAGGTAGGGGTTCTATTCTTACTGCAGTCAACTGGGTGTGTGCATATGTCTGCAAAGAAGAGCAGTAGTGTGTATCCCACAGTTACCTGTGCAATGGCATGGCTTATCAATTTTTTGAGACTTACACAAGCCTATATATCCATAGTTCATGCAGGATTCCCACTTTCTTGTCTCCCACATGGCCTGCTGATGTCGTCTACTATAAGTTCACCTGCAGTCCTGTTAAAATCAAACTTGTATCATGGCATGTGCAATAAGTACTGTGTTCTATAGTCTGTGTACTTAGATAGTTAGTGGTTCTATTCTCACTGCAGTCAAGTGGGGAGCATGGTTTGTGTGTGTGTGTGTGTGTGTGTGTGTGTGTGTGTGTGTGTGTGTGTGTGTGTGTGTGTGTGTGTGTGTGTGTGTGTGTGTGTGTGAGCTGTTCTTGCACTTTACATTGAGCCTTTTACAGCAACCTGTGGGACACTGTTATCTTGTCCTCAACAGACACTGCTGATATCATCATGTATAAAGTGCTGTCTCACATGTCAAATAAGACTTCAGCTGTGGTGCTTGCATTAAGTACTGTGTTCTGTATTGTGTCTACTTAGATAGCCAGGGATTCTATTTGCACTGCAGTCAAATGAGGGGGTTGATTTGTGTGAGCTGTTGCTGGACTTTACAGTGAGCCTTTTACAGCAGCCTGTGGGACACTGTTATATTGCCCTCAACAGACACTGCTGATGTCATCATCCATAAAGTGTTGTCTGGCACACTCCAAGTCAGACATGAGACGTGGTGCTTGCGTTAAGTAGTGTGCGTACTTGGATGGGTAGGGGTTCTGTTCCCACTGCAGTCAACTGAGTATATTTGTGTCTACGCAGAAGAGTAGAAGTATGTATCCCACAGTTACTTCTCCAGTGCATGGCTTGCCAGTTTTTTTAGATTTGCACAAGGCTACACATCCATTTCATGCAGCCCTCCCAACCTCTTGTCTCCTATGTGGCCTGTTGATGTCATCCACTATAAGTTGACCTGCAGATATGTAAAATTGAGACAAGTGCCATGGCCCTTGAGCATAATACTGTGTTCTGTAGTGTGTGTACCTTAGATAGGTAGGGGTTCTGTTCTCACTGCAGTAAAGGGTGTGTGTGTGTGTGTGTGTGTGTGTGTGTGTGTGTGTGTGTGTGTGTGTGTGTGTGTGTGTGTGTGTGTCTGTGTGTGTGTGTGTGTGAGCCAGATGTTACTTGACATTACAGAGATCCTTTTATACCAGTATCCAGGACACTGTTATCACCACATGCTCAACAGACAATGCTGCTGTAATAAGCTATATCAGATTATAGCATAGCCAACCATCTCACCAGGTCATGATGAGACACTGGCCTGGAGCTGAGGCAGACATCACCTTAGGTTCATAGGAAGTTACTAGGTAGAGAACTGGTGACAGGTATGCTTTGGGGTATGTCTGGTGGGGACGCGGGGGTGAAGTTTGCCCCAAACTGCCTGGTAGTAGTTTGGTGATGTCCTCAGGGTCAATATGAGTGGTACCATCCACTACTGGTTGGTCGCAAAGCTGGACCTTTACTTTTAGATGTCTGAAATAGCTAAAGAATGCCTCATGATTATCTTTAGCTAGGGATGCTACTTTAGGTTTGTAACTGGCTTTAAAGGACCTGTGGAGGGTTTCTTTCTCTGCTGAGTCAGTTCCCTCTTATTTATTATTTATTTATTTATTTCAGTTTGATGACCGGGGAAGTCCACTGGGCCAAGAAGAGCTTGTTTTCAGTGGAGGCCCTGGAAGAAAAGCCCCATTAACAATGATAATAACAAAACATGCATAACAGACAGAGAATATAACATATGCTGAGAGAAACAATTTAACAAGTGTGAAGACATAACATAATATACAGAATCCTCTTGTTCTTAGACATTATTTTCTTCCACTTGTATAACATATGTAAGCATGATGCCCACTAGGGTGGATTGTTTTTTGTGAGGACCTTGTTTTGATCCATTCATGTTCAGCCAACTCTATACATTTGTATAGCTTTTTATACAGTCCATTTGTATACACATTTGTATAGCAGTCATTGTTGACAGTGGTAGCAGGAGGTTTGCAACTCTGTATGGCATCATTTAGAAGCCTATAGTTGGCTTTGGAGAAATGTTTCATCCTATCTGCTCTTCAGG
Source organism: Protopterus annectens (assembly GCF_019279795.1). NCBI lineage: Eukaryota > Metazoa > Chordata > Ceratodontiformes > Protopteridae > Protopterus > Protopterus annectens. The sequence goes on from NC_056733.1 coordinate 53,434,102, forward strand.
GATGTCTCTCTGGCATATTGGGATGACCCCTTCCAAGAAGGAAAGCACCATGTTGATGTAGTGCATCCACTATTATGGTATTTTCAGCCTCACTGAAGAGGGGGTCTGCACCTCAGTGACATTTTCAGTCCTAAAACACAGCAGAATTACAATACACATAACTATCACATAACTACAAAGGAACTGTTACCAGATAAAACAGTTAAGGCAGGCAGTCTATAGCACCCACTGGAAAAAATAACACATACAACATATAAAAAATACTAACAACAGGCAGGATGCAAAACATGATCAGTGTGCCTTCAGTTGAACTTGGTTGTCTGAGGAATTATATCATGTATTTGTCGCAAAGGTTTTTGTGAGGTAAAGATGGATAAGTCTCCCCTCCTGTTTTGTGACAGTGCATTCCAGTGAGAGTCAGGCTCCAGACCTATGTAGTCATATCTCATGTATACTAACAGTTTATACTGTGTATGTCATAGATTGATTTTTCCACATTTCAACTAATTTTCCAATGTTTATACTTGTTTTTTTTTTTTTTTGTTTTTTTTTTTTGGGCAATTGTTTTTGTCATGTGATGCTTAGCACAAAAGGTTTTGGCTATGTGCATTTTGTTTGTGCATAGAGCAGCAGTAGGCAAATTCCATGAATGGGCCATCCATATAGCCAACAGGACCCATACAGCCACACACATATGATGGGTGCATTCAATAAATACAATTGTCTATCACACAAACACATTTCCATGCAGTGTACACTCTCATGCAACATGTTTGTGCAATGGTAAGCACTGTACATCACTTTCAAATGTTGCAAATCCAGAAAGTGCGCAGTCCCAGTAAGCGCAATACCTGCAGTTGGCAGGAAAACATCACTCTACATTGGTCTTAGTCTGTGATAGGCATGGCTGGTGTTCCTGGAGAGTTTTTGAAATTCCCTGCTCAAAGTTGGGGTGTCCAGGAGTCCCAACAGAGGGATTATTTTAACATTTAAAGTTACAACAGATTTATTTGTTACTTATACAGTTGTATCAAATTGAGCATGCGTTTCTTAACTGTAATAGGGAAGTACGCATGCATTACTCTTTAGGGCAAAACAGTTCATTGTTACAAAGTAGTCTAGGCTGTACCTTCAAAATCCACGCTTCCCAAATGTATTAAATATATTGATAGTATATTAAATATGTTAATGTTTCATCAATATTGCAATTTAACATAAGAGCTGTACAGCAGTACCATGACTGGCTTGCTGTAAACTGTAATCAGCATGTATACACATATCAAGAAAGAGTTAAAAAAATAAAGAAACACAAACGTTAGCACCAGCACCTTACTTTATTCAGCAACAACACTGATCTGGTACCTCGGCAGTTCGCCTTCAAGGATCCTTGAAGGTGAACTGACGAGGTACCAGATCAGTGTTGCTGGTGAATAAAGTAAGGTGTTGGTGCTAATTTTTGTGTTTCTTTATACATATATCAAGGTTCACTTATTGCAATCTGTAGTATATTTTGCATTTGTTAGAAGCTGGGTAGTCTGAACAGTAAACAAAGGTATTTGTTAGGAGTTTGTAGTGTTAAAAGTAAAGGTAACAGAATAGAGTAAAATATTTGTATCAAAGCTTTGTATATCACATATGAAGTTACTAATGTTCTCCCCACTTTTTTCTGTCACCCAAACTCTTTTCACTCTTTTTTGCTTTTCTTTTTTTTTTTTTTGGTTTATTATGTTTATTATTTTTTTTTCTGTTTATTTATTTTTTTATTTTTTGTTTTTCCCACAGCATAGCAGGATGGGACTGCTGCATGGGATCCAACTGCCTCCAGTCCAGTGGCTACAGCACTGCTGTCTGTTGCAGTACCTGGTAGCACCCCTTCCGCTGCCCTTGCACTAACCGGCCTCTCAGGTAGTTATGCTCTGGAGGACGGGCTTATGGCTCCCTCCAGGTGCAGTGGCAGGGGTGGGTTTATCACTCGTGATGAACTGACAGGGATGGTGCATAGGACTGTGTGCTGCAGTGTTGGTGCATACCTATCCCTGCTGGAGACTCTGTTTTCCATCATTGTTTTAAATAACACAAGGAGACACAGACGTCAGACACTGCCACCATTGGTGCAGTGAGATGACAGTCCAGTGGATGAAGACTGGATTCTCACTGCCACCCAACTTGATATCCATGGGTTTGCGATATTTCCACCCTCACCCCATCCATGGTGTTTACCCACCGTATGTGTCCTTCACTATCCCTGTCTCTTGTCCTGTTTTCTTGTCTGTCTGCAATTGCTTCCTCACCTGCTCAACTTACCTCACTCAGATATTCCTAAAGCCCTTCCCCAACATTCCTTTCTCTCAAAAAAAAATGGCACCTGTCCCACAAAAAAATTATTGTCCCATACATAACTCTCCAATTCACACATGTGTCTTCATAGGTTCATAGGTTTATAGGTGTGTACTAGGCTAATAGACCTGGAGCCTTTATAAGCCTAGCCCATAAGATTACCCTGGTATCATGCCACCTGATCTTAGTTCCCAGTGCCTCTGTTGAGTAGAGTCACTGGAGTGATCCCCGGGGTGAATTTTGTATTTCCCATCCACTCATCAAGATTTCTCTTGAAAAGGGCCAGTGAGGTACTCTGCTTGACATGTATGGGGGAGTCTATTCCATAGCATGGGCAGCCTCTGGGTTATAAACCTGTCCCTCCATCTTGTTCTGTTGATTGTGATAATGAGGTTGAGGTCTCTGGAGCATGTAGTGTGGAGGGATTGGGATTTCTTTAGCTGTAGCATTTCTAACAAAGGTTGGTTAGACATGGCTTTCTAAGTCAAGCAGAGATCGCATCTAAGTAGGTGATATGAGACAGAGAATAGTTGGAGTTTTTTGAGTCTGTCCATATAGGACAAGTGTTTAAGGCCTAGGATCCTCTTTGTGAGGTATTTTTGTGGCCTCTCTAGTTGTTGCAGGTGTCTAGTGAGGTACATGCCAAATGGGGCGTTGTACTCGATGATTGGCCTAATGAGGGAAGAGTCGGGGGAGACAATGACCTCTTTCTTCCTGGATGCAAAACCCTTAATAATGAGATGTGCCACATAGAAGGACTTTCTGACCACAGTGGCAATGTGGTGGTCAAAAGAGAGGTTGCTGTCAACCTGTGTTCCTAAATCTCTTATAACACCTTCTGTGTTCAGTGGACTACCATCAATGTGGTAATCCATGGAAACCAGGTTTTTCCCAAAGGGGATGACACATTTTTTGGCACTGAGTCTAAGGCCATGGTTCTGACACCAGTCATTGGTCTCAGTGAGGCCTTTCTGTAAGATGTCAACATCACTTGGGGAGTTAATTATGGCACCCGACTTGCAATCGTCTGCGAACTTTGTCAGCCAGAGTCCCTTCATGTTGGCCTGGAATTCAGAGAAGTAGATACCAAATAGGAGAGGACCCAGGACCGAACCCTGTGGGACTCCACTCGTGACTGGTCAGCAGTCTGACTTGGAGTCAGCTACTTTCACACTGTGGGTTCTATCTGTGAGCCAGTTTGCAACCCACCTAGTGATATAGGGGTTGCTGCCAAGCTTAGTGAGTTTTTCTGTGATTCCTGAGTGGGGAATGGTATCAAAGGCCTTGGCCAGATCAAGGTAGGCTGTATGAACCACCTTGCCTTCATCCACAGCTCTGGTGACTGACTCAAAGAAGTCAACCAGGTTGAGCAGGCATGATCTACCCTTCACAAAACCAAACTGTGTGGGATCCTGTCTTTGGAGATTCCCTATATCCTTGTTTATTAGGTCCATAATTATAGGTTCCATAGCTTTGCATATCAGACTTATCAGGCTAATGGGGCGATAGTTCCCAGGGTCTATTGTCGCTCCTCCTTTTTGGAGAGGGATGACTGTAGCAGTGCACCATTTGGTAGGGGCAAAGCCTGCGGTGTGGCTGTGATTGAACAGGGCACATAGGTGATGTGCCATTTCACTCTGCAGTTCATGTAGAACACAGCCAGGGATATTGTCAGATTATTGGCCTTGGTCAGTGATGTTTTAACCTGTGCAGCAGTAATACTGGGTGCCTGGTAATCTACTGGTATTGTGATTGGTCCTTTGGTGGGGGAGAGAGGGGTAAAGTTGGCACTGAATCTGTTGGCCACTATATTGGCAATATTTGTTGGCTCGGTATATGAGGTGCCATTGTGCAATAGCTTCGAGCAAATCTGGGTATTGCTGTGGAGATTCTTTACATAACTGTAGAAGGCCTTGTGGTTGTCTTTACTATCTGCTGCAATTCTGTTTTCATAGCTAGCTTTAGAGGATTTGATGAGGGATCTCAACATTTTGTTCAGGCTGATAAGGGAGTTTTTCCAGTCTTGGGACTTCACCTTATTCCATATCAGTTTCCTCCTTCTGTTGTAGAGTTTGTTTATGACAGGGGACCACCAGATTGGCTTCCTTTTTTTGGAGGAGAGCATCTTGGTTCTATTGGGTATGGCGAGATCCATGCATCTGTGTACGTGTTTGTACAGGGCAGTAGTGTATGATTCGGCAGTCATGCAGCTGTTCTTCAATTGCATGGGTGCCTTAAAGTTAGCCACATCTGTTTTTAGGAGCCCAAAATTATCTTTGGAGAAGTTTGTCATGGTGGTTACCTTTGGGGGTGGGTGGGTGGAATGTGGATTTCCAAAGTGATTAGTTTGTGGTCAGATCTAACCACGGAGGAGTTGACTATTGGTATAGAGAAATGGTCACCCATCTTAGTAATGACCAGGTCAAGGATGTTGCTACCTCTTGTGGGGGTAAGAATGAGCTGGTCCAGGGCATTGGAATTAATGAATTCCAGGAAATGTTGGACAAGTGAATTGGTACATGAGTAGTTTTCCCAGTTAATGGAGGGGTAGTTGAAGTTTCCAGGATTAGAGTGTTAGGTTAGACCCTGATATTCTCCAGGGTGCTTAGGAATGTGGAGTGTGAGTCTTAGGACATGTTTGGGGCCTATAGCTGGCTACGACCTGAGTTGCTGTCTTACCCAGTGTTAGCTGCACCTGAAGTATCTCTGATGTGTTATGTTGGGCTACCAGTCTGGAGGTGTGCGCATCCTTTATGAATATGGAAACATCACTGCCTTTGGAGCTTTGGTCCAAGTTCTGGGGCCGAAAGGTGTGGAATGAGTTATAACCTGGTAGTGCAGGGGTGCTTTCTGCTGCCTTGAACCAGGTCTCTGTTACAGCACAAATGTCAACGTCCTCCATTTTAAGGAGCGCTTCTCTCCGATTCTCTATACACATGATTTTCTCTGATTCTCTATACAACAGATTGTGTTGTGATCACCCCTGTCTCTGGAGGTGACAGTCCAAATTCAGCCAAATTTGTATGTATTATTCTGGAATAAATGGATAGCTATGGCTCTTTCCTACATACTTCCTGCACATTCCTGCCTTGTTTTCACTTTGTGCATTCCCCTGCTTGCTCCCAGTTCACCACTTTCCTGTCTTCCCTATTTATTTTCTTTAAAGAAATATTGAGTGACGATGCACTTTGCACATAAACACGTTCTAAGTATTATATATTTTGACTGGAAACCAGTACCATCTAGCCATATTGTAGACACTCCATAATAGCTATCACACTTCAGAATCTGGACTTACACTTGTATTCAAACCAAGTACCATATAAACAAAAAATATATGTATCACTGCATTAACAGGTGGTGCTACAGACTGAGTTAATTAGCAGATGTATTTTAGAGACTGTATAGCAAATGGCAGACTTAACTGCTGTTGTATACACCTACTAGTTAACTGAATCTCTGGCTGCAGGAATTAATCCACTTAATGTAGTGATAAGTACCTTTTTGGGGCAAGTGGTTTAGCTATAGGTAATACATTAGAGTATTTTGTTAGTTGTATTGCTTATCAATGCTGTGCGATGTGCATCATCATGCAATATTGAGCACTACTGCTGTACAAGACAAAATGAGTATCCCACAATAATGCTGTATAAAACATTACACGGGATCGCACAATGCTGTTTCATAGAAATTTAATGAAGAAGATGCAACATTAGTGATATGGGGGAGCAAGCATGGGAGAGTGCAAGGGGAAATCTTTCATAACTGTGTCACTATTGAATGTATTAAATACATCTGCTATCTAAAAGACTCTGTGGCAGCAAGTGTTAATGCACTGTTGTTGGAGGCAGATGATATTGGGTTTGAATATGAGTGGAAGTACTAATTTTACAAGCATGTAGGATACTTTAAATATATCTACTTATATTACTGCCTTTTACCGTTGCAGCACATTGGTGTACACCATGCACCATTGCACAATAATTCTTTAAAGAAAAGAAATGGGGGAGACAAGAAATGGGTAAAATGTGGAGCAAGCAGAGGGAAGAACAAAGTGAAAGCAAGGCAGGACAGTGCAGGAACGATATTGGAAAGAATCATAGCCATCCATTTCTTTGAGAATAAAACATACAAATTTGGCTGAATTTGGACTGTCACCTCCAGAGAGAGAGGTGACCACAACACAATCTGTTGTATAGAGAATTGGACAGAATCATGTGCATCACGAATCTAAACACGTTTATGCCAAGCAGCGCATCATGCAAACACTGTCAACAAAAAAAAAAAAAAAGATAAAACAAATTAATTAGAACAGAATAGACAGACTGTCCACAGTTTTGCAGATTGTCCAGATATTTGCATCATATATTTAGCCTTTTCCTTGTAAAATGGGTGGTTTATTGTGAAATCACTAAAGATTGCAGTCCATATATCACGACATATGCATTTGTGTTCCTTAATTTATATCTTTCAGAAAATGCATACTTGCCCTTTGCCCTGGCACAATCCACATTCACTATACCAGTTTCACAGCCAGTAACACCAGGGAGAGATGTGAAATCTTCCCTATGTGCACCTCCCATGATTAATATTCATGGAGTGAGATTGAATGATGCCACATGATGTACAGTATCACATAAGCAAATACAATCCATGTAGGCTCTGCATGGGACCTACTCAGAGTTTATTGAATCTGGCAGTTGCTATTGGTGTAAGAGACTTACTCAAGTATAAGGTCTATCTGTACAGCAGGCTATAGTATACTTACACCAAGAGCAAGTCTTTTGTAATCCGGACCCAGGTGTAAGCCTTCTGTTCTGACAGGCTGTACACATTTTTATTATAAAAAGTAGAAAGAGGACTGTGTTTCATCCTTTTCTTTATAGATTAGATAACAACCACACATGAAGCACCATTCATTCTGTACATTAAATTGATGCTGGATAACTTTCAAACCAGTGTAATCTTGTTTTTTAAGTTAATCTGTTAAAATTATTTGAAAAGTCTTTTTCATTTTGCAAAATAATAATAACAGATATATATGAATAAAAATAATTTTTGCAGATATATTTGCAGCAAATAATGCGATGCCAGTGGTATGGCTGTATGCTGTTTAATTAAGTTACATGCCTATTCTATGGACTGTCATTATAATTATTAGTTTGCATTTATGAACACATTTATAAATGCATATAACTTTTTATTATGACTACATACAGAAGAATCAAATACCTTAAAAATTAAACCAGATATAATTATTTCATTACTCAATGCAAACATATCTGAAATATTTTTTAATCAGTTATGCCTTTCAGTTTTTTATAAATGGGGAAAAAGACATGTCAAATAATTTTAAGAGATGTAATTCATTTATAACACACACACACACACACACACACACACACACACACACATACACACACACATATGGATTCGTATCACTTCACTGAAAGACCATTTCACTGACACCCATTTCACTGAGACCAAATCACCTAAAGTTCATTTCACTGAAAGTTCATTTTACCTAAAAATCATTTCACTGACAAGTAGTACTCTAAGGCAAGTCAAAGGTATATGTCCTTTTCCCAACTGTAGTGTGATCCTGGTGTTTTATATTGTTAGGGGGTTTGTAGGGAGCACAGCCGCCCACATTCATTTGGTTTTCTGTTATCTGGTTTTGTTTTACATTATTTGGTAAAACCCAACTAGGTCAGCTGTGCCCCCCACACCCCCCTGGTTATATATACTAACACCAAGATTGCACTTCAGTGGGGAAAAGAACATATACCTTTGACTTGCCTTAGAGTACTACTTGTCAGTGAAATGAGTTTTAGGTGAAATGAACTTTAGGTGATTTGGTGTCAGTGAAATGGGTGTCAGTGAAATGATCTTTCAGTGAAGTGATACACATATAGGCGTGCACTCACACACACACACGCACACACACACATTGTGTGTGTATATATATATATATATATATATATATATATATATATATATATATATATATATAGGCTATCTACTTCAAAAGTTAGAAATCAGTCCCCTATCTACATTTTACAATAAAACTGTAAATAATGCTTAAACAAATTATTATAGTATAAATTAAATAATGACTGGTGTACAATATACACAAAGCTCCTGAAATAGATGGGATTATGTTTTAATCACTATACCAGAATACTGGGTATTACATGTTTAGGATTTCTTAATATTGAGTCTTACTTTCTGTTATTTATTTTTGAAATAATTGTAAAATGGTTGGATAAAATATATTATTAAAATGGAATTGCTTAAATGCATATGCAGTGATAAAAAAATGTTTCCAGTCAATCCCTAAATCTCATAGATAATAAACTATTGTGGATGTTGAATAATTATAGACTTCTCAATATTACAGTTCCCACTAATTTAACTATACTGAAATCCTTTAAACATTTATACACAAATATATTGCTTTAAAAAACAGATATTTGCCATATTTCCAGTTTCTCATGCACTGGTATTTATTGAAGGCTCTTGCGTAACCAACATTTTGAATTTAAAAACAAGTTATTTTGTGTATGGGTTTAACTGACATAACTTGGCTTTCATCATAGGCAAGAAATGTCTTCCAGACCATGGAGCATACTGCATTATTTTTGATTTTCAATGTGGATATGCTTTCCCTCTTTTTCACTTGGTTATGATGATAAATGTTTCATTATATTGACTGTGGCTAAATGGCATGCCGATGTTTTTGCTTGTACTTCTGCATGTGTCCAAATTATATTTTGCTGCTGAGCAGTAAGGCAGGAAGCAAAAAGTGGTAAACAGAGATATGCTCTGG